>NC_136985.1:5021355-5154932 GCF_032717465.1 Coenobita brevimanus | reverse complement strand
GTATTCCCCTTTGTAATTTAAGTGTACTGTCATTTGTGTCGAGTCCCCATTGCCTAACCAGAGTAGATTCATTCTTTTTCTTTACTAATTTTGGGTGGGACACCCTCTTATGCGCTTGAGTGTCATTTAAAAAGCTTTAAGAACGACGTATAGGTATTCATTGACGAGATCTTAGCACCTTCAGAACCGTAACGTCTCATAAATTTTAATCGAGAGTAATACCAAAGAATTTAAATTGAGTTTGGAAGAAGTTTTTGCTGTGAATGATTTAAGGGAGGCTATTTTTCACTCCATATTTAAAAACTCTCCAAAGTTTAATAAAATCATCTAGCGATTGTAGGAATCCCCCTCCCCCCAAAAAAAATGAATAAATAAAAAAAAGCTGTAATATCTAGGTGGCTAATATACACGAACACTTTTGAGCAATAGTATCTGCCAACCCTCTAATTTTCCCAATTAATACAAGGAAATCGTAGCCAGAGTTCCACACTGAATAAAAGCCTGCTGTCCAGTGCTGAGTTGGTAGTTCAAAGCTTTGTTGGACTGAAGAAAGAACAATGTACAATGATCTTATTACTTGTCCGTCTGTATCCTCATTTTTTCCCTTCATTATAACTTGTCCCAGACTTTTTTTTTTCCTTTTGCATCTTATTTCACACAGCTAAGTTGCTGAATAACAATTTTGATGGTTATATATCCATTCATTGACAATTTTCATGACCAGCAACTTATCATAGTCCTGATATCTAGTTACAGCTTAGCCTTCAGGATGGAGAGGTGATAATATTAGGCCAAGTTAAAGAGAAAAGAGTAGAGTAAGTGGTCTATATCCCGTGAGAAACCCTGAATACGACTTCGTTTCGGCGAGAGAAAAACAGTGACGAGTATACAGAACCAATGGCTCACGTAGGAAGCAAATAACTGGACTAGATTTATTACTAGAAAACATCCAAGGCATCGAAAAGATGGCCCTATGTGATGAACAGACAATAAGTGGAATTAAGTTCATACAATTTTCGTTCATTCCTGCTACCGACAGAATATTTCACTCAGGAGACAATTTTCAGACTGAGAGGTTAGTTATACTTCTTAACGAAGGGGTTAAATTATAGCCTCAATTAGATATAACTTCCAAAAACTACATGAAACTGTCTCTTCAGTAGCTAAAGGAAATGATAAATCATACCCTTGTAGTGTCGAGGAAATATAATTCATTCTGCCTGATAACTTCAAATGTACTGTGCAGGTACAGCATGTTGGTTCACTTGCCGTACAGTCTTGACGGTGCCCGGGTGCTGCAAGTGGCTTCCTGGACCCCCACATCAGGTCTACGCTATCTCACACCTCCCACCCTTTTCCCGGAGAAATACACCAAGTAATGTGTACAGATTACTGGCCATTTCAGAACTGGAGTGTCTTATGTACTCTGTTGAAATTACTAGTCATTACAAAACTCGAAATATATAAGTAATATATCCAGATTACTCACGATTATACACTGAGCTATACCCATTTCATTCTAATTTGGCTTTAAACTGTCATCTCTCCATCTTCTATGCTTAGGTTTAACGAGAGATTAACATTAGACTATAGTGCTAGTCATGTGAAAGTGTTATGGAAATGAAATAGAGACACAGCTAATTTTTCTGTATCTGAGGTATGTAAAATATGTTGTGAACGGTTGAAAATCTAGTGCAGATTAGTGTAAAACAGGTATAATTTGTGGCTGACAATATACATGTTATGGACAATGTAATCAAAGAGAACATCGAGCCAAGAAACATAGTAATCCAGTAATAATGATAAAAAATTTTCATGGAGAACCTATACTTGTTTTGAATACTACGCAATAGCCTTTATTCCTACAGCATTATCATAGGTTGAATAAAAAGTCACTTCCACCTAATGCTGCACTGCAACTTCCGTCCGATCAGAATATTACATTATTTTTGGCAGTTTCTATGGCGCGACGATAAACGTGACGGCTTTTACATATGAACCCTACTGGCAAGAGTCCATCGAGGGCAACACCACCAGGTACTCAGGCACTGACTACAACCAGCTGGTTACGGTTGCCCAGGCCCTGAATTTTACTTTCCGTGTTCTTCCATCACGCAGCTGGAACGAGGTGAGAATTATATACTTGTCTACATTCAAACTTTTGCTGTTACTATCTGTTGCTGTTGTAAAGTAATTAATTTGAATATTACATCGGATTTTAATATCAGCCTCGTTTTGCAATATTTAGTAGCCCATTCACTTTCTTATGTGATATGTTAGCGATTATTTAATATACGATCTCTACAGAAACTGCATTGTTTTCCACAAAATTAATATTCAAAAAGTATTCACTGAAAGGATTTGGATTTGATTTCAATTTGGCTGCTACTGCCAGAAACCTAATTTCAAATAACATGTCAATCCTTTTAAAGTGTTATTCAAACTCGATTCAGCTCTAGCATATCAGTGTTCTACAGTATCACCCTAGATGAAATGTGTAATCATACTGAAACAGCACTTTAACCTTTCCACTGCCCTCAGTGATGATCGATGTCGATCAGTGAAACATACAGTACAAACTGTCGCTGGCATCGGTCTCGTCAGTGCCACCTAAAACTGCATGATAAACCCAGGGATATCCTATTTGGTGTCTTTTATGAACCCTCCGTATGTACAGAGATAATTTCAACCACAGTGCACCGCTGTTTGTGAGTGACGTCGTTTTTTCTTGACATACACCGATGGGTTTCTTTCGACTCTGTTTTGATATATATCTCATCATTAACACGATGTTATTAAATTTATGATTTACAGTTTGTTATCATATTTCTCTTATAAAAGTTTGGTACCGAAAGCAAGAATTTATGTTTCATTCTGACTATTTATTCCCTAATTGGTAAAACTAGAAAATTAAAAGAAAATTGCCTTAGATCGTTCATTATCCCTGGACAGTTTGCTGGCTTTGTCCAAGGGATAATTTTGACTCTGTAAGAAGTTTTCTCTCTCTCTCTCTCTCTCTCTCTCTCTCTCTCTCTCTCTCTCTCTCTCTCTCTCTCTCTCTCTCTCTCTCTCTCTCTCTCTCTCTCTCTCTCTCTCTCTCTCTCTCTCTCTCTCTCTCTCTCTCTCTCTCGTATTCAAAACACAGTGGAGGTAAAGGAATAACTTCCTGTCATCCCCCTGCTTCTTTGTGGCATCATGGTTCTCGCACTTCACTGAAGCGTTGCATATCCTGCCATATTTTACTGACATTTCAAAGATCATAACTCTTTTGAAGTGAATGCCTTTGTCCCTCCCCAATAACGGAAGCCATATAACATCCGCCAAGCAGTGAACCCTAGTCCCCTTTCCTGTTTGCAAGTGTTACCAGGTTTTCTCAGTCCTCAAGTATAAAAATGATCAGATCAGGAACTGTTATCATTCTGTATTTCACACTGCCTATGACCTCAAAACTTTAAAGCTATGTGTCCAGTCAAGACATCGCGAAATAAACGTGACGATTTTTTTTTTTTTTTTTTCGTTCTTCCTAGGAAGAACAATACATTTTTATACTTGGAGCCTTTGGCTCGTACTTTATTATGCACTAAAATGATCAGTTTCTTTCAAATTAGGAAGGGCATCTTGATAAGATTTAAGGAATGCTACATCATAACTTTTAGTTCGAAACATTTCCGTGAAAGAGTTTATGGTAAAAATGACACACAAGAATATATATATATATATATATATATATATATATATATATATATATATATATATATATATATATATATATATATATATATAAACTGGGACTTTCATTTCTATATTTCATTGTTATATTTACTTGCAGGTGACAGATCAGGTGCATATTCGTAAATCATTCATGGCAACAGTGATATATCCTGTTATTCCACAAGATCTAGAGAGGTGAGATTCTAAGCTAAGGGTAACCTTTGCACTGCAGTGTTCACTGTTTTTTTGGATAATCCGGTTCAATTCCAGATAGTTTTATGCAACAAAGAAAAGCTGTACATTGTCAAAAGATAGAGATAGCCTATGAAATCTAAAATTGCCTATTGTCTTATTAGTTATAGATAACGTAAGTGATGAAAATAATTTTTGAATTTTGTTTTACTTGCTAAAGTGGAGTAACTAGATAATGAACCTGTCAGTGCACAGAAGTCATGAGCATTCTTCTAATGACTGCTTAGAAATATGGAAGTGCATTCTTTTGCTTGTTCTCAGTAATGACACTTCTTTTGGTTCACTTATATTACTAAGCAATATTAGTAAGCCTAAGAAAGTCCAACCCATAATGAAGGGGTTAGAAACTGGCTCGGTTAACTCATCTTTTAAAAAGAATCTTATTTCAATCGATGAAAACAAAAATGTCAGTACCAACATGTTATAGTCTGGCAGTGCGTCCAAGAAGGACTATAGGTTTATCGACGAGAAAAATATTTTACCTACTCCTAATTCTTGGTTATTTTCGTTTTCCCAACATAATAAACAGGACTTGGAAGGATAGATGGATGGGAAGATGATGATGGAGTTGTAAATAATATACCGTAGCTTCCTGTAGTCTGACACTGTTCGATTGTAAAGGAAATGATCTGGAGGGTATGCCTGGAGCCATGGGAAGATGATGAAGCTGCTAATATAAAAAATATGTAACATTTCGGTAGTTTCCAGATGGGACTTCAGTTTCAGCTGTAATAATAATAATAATAATAATATTATTATTATTATTATTATTAACTTTTTTTATGCGAGGAAGAAGGAACCAAAGGCCATGGCCCGCAGTAACAGTTCCCTCCAAGAGAAAAACAAAATACAATAGAGAGCCAAATTCAAGATCCGATCATTTTGAGATGCCTGGACACACTGCGTTTGAAAGACTGGAGATCATAGGCAGCAGGAAATACAGATAAAGGGAGACAGTTCCAGAGCTGACCTGTTGCATAAATGAAAGACTGGGAGTAACGGTTAACTCTTGCATTAGAGAGTTGGACAGAAAAGGGATGAGAGTTTGCTGCCAGACGGGTGCTACGCGCCCGTCGTAGAGGTGGAGGAATGCAAGCAGACAGTTCAGAGGAGCAGTGACCATTAAAGTAGCGATAGAAAAGAGATAAAGATGCAACAGTGCGGCGAAAAGACAGAGGTTAAGAGAATCAGTAAGAGGAGGAGAGTTAATGAGACGAAAAGCCTTTGACTCCACCCTATTGAGAAGAGCTGTATGTGGGGAGCCTCCCCACA
Organism: Coenobita brevimanus; assembly: GCF_032717465.1. NCBI lineage: Eukaryota > Metazoa > Arthropoda > Malacostraca > Decapoda > Coenobitidae > Coenobita > Coenobita brevimanus. Next base: position 5,149,697 of record NC_136985.1, on the reverse strand, counting down.
CATGAGAAGTTGTACTCCACACAGGGGCGGATAAAACCCCTGTATAGATTCAACAATTGTGCAGGGGTAAAGAAAGAGAGGAGTCGGCTTAGCACACCCAATCTCTTGGAAGCAGATTTTACAAGAGATGTAATATGATCTTTCCAAGATAAGTCCTGAGTAAATGAAACCCCAAGCATGTTCAAGGATGATGCAGGATTAAGCTGAATATTATTAAACATTAATGGGTATACCTGTGGAAGATTTTGTCGGGTTGATAGGTGTAAGAACTGAGTCTTAGATGCATTAAAGACAACCATATTATTTTTACCCCCGTCAGCGATACGAGCCAAGTCAGACATTAGGTGTGCCATAGTCTCATCCCTTGTTTCTTGAAGTAACTGTTGAGATGGGCGTTGCGGGAACCGAATGGAAAGGTGAAGGGTGGAGTCATCAGCGTATGAGTGGATAGGGTTAGACGTACAGCTTAGAAGATCACTGATGAATAAAAGGAAGAGAGTTGGTGATAGGACAGAGCCATGAGGAACACCACTGTTGATAGATCTAGGAGAAGAACGATGGCCGTCTACAACAGCGGCTATAGAACGACCAGAAAGGAAGACAGCGATGAAGGCACAGATAGAAGGATAGAAACCGTAGGAGGGCAGTTTGGAAATTAAAGATTTATGCCAGACTCGATCGAAAGCCTTTGAGATGTCAAGTGCAATGGCTGCGATAGCGAAGCTGGTATTGTTCTCAATTTATCCGTCTTTCTGTCTGTCTGTCTGTGTTTCTGTTGGCGAGATAACTTCGCAACCGCTCAAGATATCATTTCAATATTTTGTTAGGACTCCATATTATAATTACAAATCATAATAGATAGATAGATAAATAGATAGATAGACAGCTCTATGCGAGCCTGGGAATGGGAAATGATCTTGCAAATTACACTGAGGAAAGCTGACGACAGATTACGAAGTGGCCAGTAAGGAGATGATGCAGTTAGTTGTCAGCAATCTACCGGTGAACAAAGCCTTGTTAACCATACACACACATACACACATACTCACACACAGGCTTCTAGAACTTTCCACTCACAAGGAACACACGTGATACGTCTCCTGTTTCACCAGAATTTAGGAAAGAGAGGGCAGAAGGAGACAGGCCATAGAACAGACAGGTAGTAGGGAGAAGGGCTTAGCAACTTGAGAGAGAGAGAGAGAGAGAGGGAGCGAGAGTGAGACAGAGAGAGAGGGAGCGAGAGCGAGACAGAGAGATAGCTAGCGGGACTCTATACTTCGCTCTGTGTGAGAGACTTGTTAATATTTCCAAGTCAAATAAAAATAGTCCCATACTATTCTTTACCTCTCCTGTCACTACATGACAAATGGGAAAGAAGATTCTCTACTCACGAAGCTACTCAAGTATAACAACCGCTCGTCCATAAGTCTAATATATATAAAACTCCACTACAAGTAACTACAAAGTAGTTACAAAGTCTTTTATGACAATTTTACGGGTCTGTAGTAGATAAAAAATCGATAATGAGTTCGACATTGGTGAAAGTAGGTCAAGATCTGTGTGTCTGTTACCATGATAACTTTGCAACCGCTCAAGATATCATCACAAAATATTTACAGGTGTGTAGTAGGGATTAAAACCAACGCGTTTGAAATTGGTTAAAGTAGGTCAAGGTCACATTCCAAGCCGCGCTAGATATGTATCAGCTTTCGGCTGGTGCGATTCCCCCACTGGGAGAGCCTCTAGTTATCTCCACCTAACGAAATGGAGCAATAATGTTTTTCCGTGCCTCAGTGTGTGTGTGTGTGTGTGTGTGTGTGTGTGTGTGTGTGTGTGTGTGTGTGTGTGTGTGTTTTCCCATTATATCTCATGAACGGCTTGAACTATCAACATGAAACCTTCAGGGCCTCAAAATATGGCCAAAATATTGGCCGAGTTCAAAAGTCACCACACGGGGTCAAGGTCAAGGTCACCAAAATGGCTGCCAAAGGTCAATTACTTTTTATCACCCGCCTTTAGCACCATTATATCTCATGAACGGCTTGAGCTATCAACATGAATCCTTCAAGGTATCGAGATATGGCCAAAATCTTGGCCGAGTTCGAAAATGGGCACTCGGGGTCAAGGTTTAGATCAGAAACATGGCTGCCAAAAATCAAGTATTATTTACAGCCCTCCTGTGGCACAATAATATCTCATAAACGGCTTGAGCTATCAACATGATACCTTCAGCATATCAAGATATGGCCAAAATCTTGGACTTGGCCAACAACATACTCTGGTGGGCAATTAGCATCTGGATTCCGAATGCTTAACTTTCATTCTTAGTTACCGTATTATTATTTTTGTTATTATTGGTATTATTATTATTATAACTATTATTACTTTTATTATCAATAATTTATTATTATTATTATTATTATTATTATTATTATTTTTTTTTAATATCTATTATTATTATTGTTGTTCGAGAACAGATTCTTGCCTATGGTTAGATGGAACAAATGGCTATAACATCTACAAACGTAGCCTCTTTAATTATACCAATGGTTCCAGATTGGATTTCACTTTCTCCTATGATCAAACTGCTGGTAAATTCGCCATGGCCACGCCGGTCATAACACCCAGTTGGCTGAGCTTCTGCTACCCATTAAGTGGCCAAGTGTGGATCGGTGTCTTGGCTTGTACGCTGACTGTCTGCTTCACACTTGTCAAGGTAAACATGCAAGTGGTCAGGCACGGGCACATCCAGTATTAGTAATAACAGGCAGCAGAAAACGGTTCGTTATGTTATTATTATTATTATTATTATTATTATTATTATTATTATCATTATTATTATTGTTGGTGTTCTTGTTGTTGTGGTTGTTGTTTGTCATCATAATTAAGTTAGACGTGGGACATTCTCAGTTAGCAGCCCAGGGCCGTCTTCCAGTGTTAGTCACACATGTAAATACATTTCACCAGGCAGGTGCTTCTGTTTGGCTCTTTCAGGATTTTTGCACATATGTGCTTTACTCTAGCGAAGCACAATATGGTTCTTCAGTTTAGCGAAGTCCCGTATGGTGCCAAATATGTCTGTTGCCATTGTTCTTTATTGTTTTATACTCACCGAGGACAATGATGCATTTAACCCTCTCATGGTCGCGTTTTCTTGTTCTTCCCTTTTATATCACATGAGCCAACAGTATATGATTTTTATTTAGGTGAATGTGTCAATGGAGACAGTTGCTTATTCTGGCACCATGAACACTCCCTTGGTCAGGCTAATTCTATTATCTTTTCCAGTTACCTCCAGACGATAGGTTCAAGTGAGTGTTTAACATGAGACTCACAGGTGAAAATCAGAGTGAGCAACAAAGAAATATAATGGAAAAATATTAGTTTAATTTTGCAGCTATAAGTACAACGACTCTTCTTGGATGATGTTAGATTCATGCAATAAGAAATTAAAGAATATATATTGCTGTTTTTATACAACATATCCTTAAACACTTTGCTGGAATACATATTTATGGTATAGATGAGTAAAGAATGGATTCGGATTGTTACTGCCACCCCGAGCCTATATATACTACAGCCACCACTGTCATGTAAGTGGTGGGCTACTTCACACTTGTTGATTTCTTGAAACCACAACATGGAATTATTAATTAATTTTGCTTTCATACAGTTTTAATTTGGTCTGCCTTTTTCGACGAAGAAAGAACTTTAGCCATTCCTAATCAAATGAACTCTAAAATAATGAATAATAAATCATACCCTCACTATGACCAATATCTGACTATTCCATGACATTTTCACTCTTTTACAGCGTGCTATATGTAGCCGAAAAATTACATTAAGAAATGCAGAAAAAGATCAAATTTACTTTACGAAACTGGACAGACCAAGCAGCTCCGCAAAAAAAAAAAAAAAAAATGGTGCAAATGACCTCATTAGAATTGTGTCTTCCTGACGGTAGCAGATGCGAGGAGGTGCACTTTCTATCATGGCTCGTATTATCAAAACCATTCCACTGTCCGAAACATCACTGCTCGCCCCTATGACACAATAATGAAACAGCTACACATTCATATCATTGTATATGTACGTATATCACTGTATATGTATGTTTTACAGATTACGAGGAGGAAAACGTGGCAAACGCGGCATGGAGTGCTGAGTACTGGGTCGGTGGTGGTGGAGTCTGTGGGCATCCTGTTGGGCCAGGGACTGTACGGACGCCTCTCAACCAGCCAGTCCAACCACATCCTGGTCGGCACTTGGTTGTTCTTCGGTGTGGTGGTTGGCACAGCATATCGCGCCAGCCTCATGGCTTCCCTCACCCTCCCAAGGATGCCACCCAGACCAGAGACAGTTGAGGAGCTGGTCAAAGTAGTTGACAGGTGAGATATCGAAGAACAAACGTTTGGATGTAAAGGTGTTGGATGAAATTGAAACGTAAGTTAATTCTGGGCCCTTTGGTTATGCTCTATCACTGCATGAAAGATCTTAAACTCTCAGTACTATTTTTCCCCTCATTAACCAACACATCACACAGTGAGTTAGTTTTCACACAGCAGCGGGTGTTTTATTCAAATCCTTCGATACGGTACTTTAGCCCTGATTGTTCAGAAGCAGGGCAACACTGAAAGAATCAGTAAATGGTGTTCTCAAGTACCACTTAATACATCATCCGGGTTTACTTTTTTCTCTTTTTTTCTTTGCTTTTGTGCTCACCGCTCTCGTAACCTTATTCTCTTCCACAAGCATTGTTCTCCAGAGACATCCCTGCCTCACGGTCTTTCGCTTATGCTTCCTCCACTGTCTGCCTTAATACGTGGACCAGATCGGCACATCCTATAGCACTTTGGAAATTATTCAGTTCATTGCGTATCATATATTCAGACAGTTATGTAACTTTATTTTTATTATTCCTATACTACAATAGGATAAATGCAAGGAATGTGCTGTAATAAACGGTAGACAGAAAGACCAAATAAAAACACTATAGCTCAATAGGTCTTTCAGTTTAACTTGCCCCAGTTATTTTTTTCTTTAATCTGTAGCTTATTTCACGAAACTCAGTGGCAGGAAGAGACAATACTACATCTTGCTTTCTTTCCATAGCACTTCTTCGTGACTAGCATCATATCTTGGTTTTAATTAAATGTCACAAGTTAGCATTCGAGATGCAAATATGACATTTTTAGGCCAATTTAAAAAAATAAATAAATAAATAAATGTATCTTGAAGTTAAGCTTTGGTGCTGCGTTATTCTAGGGGCCTCAGTAGTAATACTAATTAAACAATTTTTATTTGTACATGTTACAGGGTGACAATAAGATCTTCTAATGGTTCATACAAGAAGTTCTATTTAAACTTTGAATCAAGTGCCTATAGAGAACTTGGGAGCATGATGGTCGAGGGAGATGATATGGACGGAATCAACGCAGCTCTGAAGATGAAGTGAGTTGGTTTTACTTACAGTGATACTTTTTTTTTTTTTAATAACAGAACAGAGAAAAGAAAAACAATGACTAAAAGAATCCATACACCACATTACTGGTGTCCTCGATTCATAAGAATCTGTAACAGTTGTGCTTGAAAAGCTGAAGGTTGAAGTTTGGGGGGAAACAACTCTTGGAAAGGAAGTTGCAAAGATATGCAGTTCGGGGAATAAAAGATTTCTGATAGGCTGAAGTTCTGCAATATGGCAGTGTGACATTCCAGTCATGAGAGCTACCAGATGTCCATGTAGCTCAAGGGAAGGTATGGAGAAATGGCACAATGGATGCAACTTCGTCTGAGCATTTGCCATAAAAGTATCTCTAAAATAATGGAAGGTAGGCAATACTCCTTCTTCCCTGTAGGGGAGGAAGTCTATTTGTAATATCAAGCTTACTGATATTTCTAAGAGCTTTATTCTGATTTTGTCTAGTTCTTTTAGTGCAACCTGTCCCCTGCCATTCCACAAGGGTGAGCAGTATTCCAGCTGAGAGTGCACATGACTCTTATAAACTATAGCTAAATGCTCATCAGTGAAGAAACTACGAACTCTGTACAATAATCCAAATTTCTCTGAGGCAGCTTTAGCAAATGATCTGACATGAGAGGTCCAGCTGAGGGCATTGTTAAGTGAAACACCGAGAATTTCAATACTTTTGCAGATAGGAATATTAGTAGCACTGAAGATATTATACGAATCTGGCACTGTCTGTCTATCAGTAAACTGTATATATTTGGTTTTACTAGCATTAAATGAGACAAGGTTATTTTGTCCCCATTCAGTCATCCTAGATAGGTCTTGATTTATGGAGATGGCTGTACTGAGTTGTGAGTTAGATTAAAATTTGTGAATGGGTATTTAAGTGTGAATGAACTGTGAAGTGTTGAGTCATCTGCATACGAATGAATTAATTATGAGTGACATATGAGATCATTAATATGAATTACGAATAGGGTTCGAGCCAGAACTGATCCTTGACGCACGCCGTTGGTCACTGAAGGATATTTGAATATACATCATCTACTTTATATTTCTGTCGCTGAAATATGAGGAAATCAGAAAAACAAAAGATGTTAGTACATCGATAGGGAGTTTACTGTAGATAGCAGTGAATGGTGCCACATTCTGTCAAAAGCTTTAGAAATATCAAAGGCTACTGCATCAGTTTCTCCATGTTGGTCACCTGATTGATGGATGGTGTGAGTCAGGAGACTGAGTATATCAATAGTGGATCTTTCGTGGCGAAACCCATACTGCCTATCACTAATAAAGTTGTTGAATTCAGTATGTTTAATTATGTGCTTATTCACTTCAATTTCAAATACTTTACCAAGAGAAGACCTGATAGATATTGGTCTGTAATCAGAGGGGTCACAGGAACTTCCTTTTTTTCAGAACTGGGTTGGTATTGGCTTCTTTCCAAGAATTAGGGAATGAAGGAATACGTAAGCATAGCCTGAATAATTTAACTAGAACATAAGCAAGTTCTGGGGAACACTTTTTCAAATCAATTAGAGGAATTCGACCTGGGCCTGGAGCTTTGTTGGTTGGTAAATTGTCTAGGATGGATTGTATGTATCTAGTGTGTATTTTAGAGTAAGTGGAGCAATTAGGGGAGAATAAAGTTCTAGTACTGGGACATTGTAGTTGACTTCTTGTATCGCAGCAATTCTTGCAGGTGTACTAGTAAGGATATTTGCTTTACCACGTGAGTCATTTGGCATGTTATCGTCTGAAGATTTTAGTGGGGGAATGGGTGATGACTTGTTACATGATTTTTTGGTATTTCGGCGATACATTGACTGACATATGATGATTAAAGTTACTGGGATGCTTGCATGAATAAATCTGATTCTTTTATGTATGTAAATCTTTTGTCATATACATTTGCAGTAGAAAAAATAACTATTGTACTGTATATGAACAAGTGGAAAAGAAAAGAAAAATGTACCGGCATTATCAATTATTTACAAGTATTTTTTGTTCTTTACATACCGTATATTATACATTGTCTTAAGTTACTGTTCCAGGAAAGATTATTTAATATCATGATTTTTTAAAATGTGTCCGAATCAGGGTGTAAGCACCAGACCCCGTTCCTTGAGATCCAGCAGTCCCTCTACGTACTGCTCCATACACCTTCACATGTCACCACTTCGGCACTAACATCAGCCATCCATATTTAAAACATGCTAAGGCTGCCTCACACAGGACTGGTGTACTGGTATCAGCGAGGTTGTCGTTTCGACATGTTAGCGGGTCTGATAGCAGATCAGTAAAGTCTGCTTTTTAACGAATTTCAAATCCATAAACTGTTGCCTGTTTTTTTAATATCGACGGGCTTTTTTGCGAAGTGCGGTGACTGAATTCAGTAGAGTTTTGTGAATCTTGTTTAAATTTATTTTGTGGGTAATTTGTACCTTATCCAATGACATATTTTGGCAGGCGATTAGCATTCGGCCCTCGAATGCATTTGTTTCATTTATTCATGTTTCCTCAGACGACATTGTTCGGCTTTAGGCAGATCTCTTGTCATGAAGGGGTAAATGGATGTCCGATCCGTCCTCACCTGTTTGGAAAATCTCTCCAGACCTGAATGCCATTGCTTGGATATTGCATGGTTGAAAAGTCAAGTGTCAGCGGACTGAAGGTAACAGTAGAACGTAGGGGTCTCGCTAGTGCTGCTGTCAACTGTATTTATTCTCGACCATTTACAGCAGTGACTTCCATGTGATGTAATTACTTAAAATAATTACTTATTATCCGGAGAAGATAAACTATAATTCTTTATGGTGATAATTTGTTTGGTATTTTGACCTCACAAAGAGTCATGGCAATAGTTTATGAACAAATAAAGCTGGAGGAACACAAATTATAACTATAACTGAGCAAAACTTATGATTTTTTTTCTCTTCTTTTGTAATTTTTCACAATATTTCATAAACACATTTTTGCCTATGGTTCTGGATTTCCAAAACTTTATCATACTGATCCAAGAGTTTAAAAAAATGCAGGTAAGCACACTGATACAATTTTCCAGAATAGCGAAAAAGTACTTCTTTTATATTTAGTCTGTTCTCAAAATAATGCATCTCATTCAGACACAGGCCGTATTCTTGTTGGGTAAGAAAGCTCCCTAGCACATCATTCGTAGCAATTTATTTTTGGATGTGGCTGATTAATATCCTTTTGTACGTTATTTATGCAAAGTACGGCTATGTTTGGAGGATTCATATAACACGAAGTATAACAGTAAAGTGCAATAAGCAAAATAAATCGCTTAGGAAATGATGTTGTGGAGCTTCCTTAGCCAACGACAATACGGGCCACAATAGCTATTCAAACAGTGACCCCTGTTATATGAAGTGAGTCTGTTATATGTCATGCAGAGTGAACTTAGAGTACTATCTGGCATTACTGTCAGTTATTACAGAGAGAAAATACGACACGTTTATAAATGATATTTTCCCTTTGCAATAAAATATTCGGTGGAATAGTGACAGAAACCTCTAAACGAAGAAACTGTGGACTAAATCGCCACAGTCCAGGTTAGTTTTCATGCTACATTTGTTCACTAAATACTTTATGTTAACATCTTACGATCCCCACACGATTATACTGAAGACCTTTAGAGGATGAAAACCAGATACAGCTTTCAATAACCCCTTCATATTAGGCTGAATACAGTGATCTGACTTTAAATACAACTAAATAGGAAATGCGTCCTCCAAGTAAAGGAATTAAGAGAAACTTAGAAAATGAAAGACTTGAAAAGGAAAACAAACAAAGAGATGTTGTACAGCCATTGTTTAATCCTTTCATTGTCCATATGTCTCTCATCTGAATAAATATTTCCTGGTTTGAGCCTAAATGAACCATTATTTATATCCTTACTCGCAGAAGTGGTTCATTCACGTGAAGGGCATGAAGTTGTTTATTAATACTGAGTATGATTTTATCGTTTTTTACCTTTTAATAATAACAGCCAGTTGAAAAGCCATTTGTCAGCTGAATTTGAAGGAGAAAAAACGTGTAGATGGTTTGGCATGTGACAAAGCACCCGGATTCCAGAGGACTGAATGATGTACGAATGATTATGTGGCCCATTCTGCTGGGCCTGCTATGCATTATTCTCCCAGTACCGAATATTCCGGCCTTATATATCATACCTCATGCTGTTTCTAGGTGGGGAAAGCGTCTGGGTTAATTATTATTTTTTACTATTTTTTGTGTTTATTTCAGGAGTGCCCATCTTGGTGCCCGTCTAACCCTGCAGCAGATAATATCCCGGAACTTTGCTAAACTAGATGGCACTTCCCCCTTGTATATAGGCAAGGAAAAGCTGCTACAGCTTCCGTTAGCCTGGCCAGTCCCTCATGATGCCCCCTACACACCTCAGATTGATAAATGTTTGAGGATTATATCGCAGGTGGGTAAGAGAATTTTGTCATATGGCTTAATATGTTTTATACACGAAATCACTCCTTATCTGAGTAACAGTGACTGCAGATAGCAATATTTTTAAAGATATCATTGTAGTAAAAAAGTTATTTATTTCACAAGGATGATGTCTTACATATTCTGTTTTTGCAACCTCCAAGCACTTTTACCCAGTTGCAGACAAATCCCTAGTAGTGAACGAGTCATCACTAATTCCAAGTCTTCCAAGAGTTATATCCTGAGATGATTAAAAATTTTCCGTAGATGACAAGAGAATTAAACTGAATAATTGGAAATATATATTGTGGCGCTGCAACAGCTCGATTATGTGATGCGGAATAAACGTTAAAACCTGTGTAGGCTACTCAAAGTCGATGCCTCTAACAAGGAAAAAATGGCAACACAGTAAGTCAATCATGAATCAACTATAAAAGGTGTTAGAAGTTCACAGCTTTAACCCATTAGCTCCCAGAGTTCCTGTGCGAGTGATTTTGGTGGCAGTGTACTAAGCTTACTACCCTCCGCCTATTGGCACATAGTCACGAAGCTCATAGGTCCCTACACTGGGGTTCCTTTCTTTATTAAAATCTGAAAAGCCACCCCAAGTATGAAGGCGAGTGAGAAGGAACCATCCGTCCTGCATGCCTATGGAGAAACCTCCACCACGGGTCCCCCAGACTCGGACATAGGACTAGCATGTGATGGAAAGTAAGGGGAACAAAGCAATCAGCACAATACGGTTGAGCCCCACCACACATTAGGATCTCATGACTATGCCATGAGTGCCTAGTGTGTAACTGGGCAACAGCCACCTCCAGTCGCTAAGACATGGAGGGGAGAACCCTCCGTACTAACACCCTCTGAAAAACATCCCTTAATTTATTATTAACAACAGCATCCCACGGGCTTTGTCAGCGATGAAGAATCACATACTTCAAGTATGGTCTCATGTAGGAAGCAAGAAGGGAGTAGTTGGCAGGGGTCATCGAGAAGAAACAGATTTTGCAAGTGTATCTTCCATCTCGCTGCCATCCACACTGACATGCGAATGAACCCTTGCATTACTCGAGAACGGCAAGGACAGGGGATGAGCTGAATTAAATTCTAATGTAAAATTAGTGGAATACAGAAAAATTCCTGCCCTTGCAAAATCTGGGAATTTCACCCCAGACCTGATACCAGTGTCTGACTCTGAACCATCTGTGTATACAAGGACGGTTTCTCTGTAAACTGACGAATGTTCCTAAACAGCTGATGGAGAGCCCAAGAAGAGGCAGAAGACTTCGTAACCTCAGAATCCATGCACACCTGCACCTTAGGAAGGCACCATGGGGCGATTTTTCTGAGCTGGACAGGACAGACATAGTGCAGAGAAACCTACATCTTTCATAATCGACCTGGCCCAGTACGCAAAGGAATGTGGCGTGCAATGATGAGAATCAATAAGTGTGTCATTTTGAACCATATTTATATACAGGGAGGGGTGCCTCTGTGAATGGAATGTTCCAAAAATAGCTGATGGCTGATGAAGCATCAGAGAAGAGAAAGAAGATTTAGTATCCTAAAAATCCCTGCACACTTGTCCCTCGGGAAGGTACCATTGTGCAATTCTTTGTAACCGACTGGGGCAGACAGGCTATGCAGAGAGACCCAAATCCCCCATAACCCTGTACCCAAAGGAATGTGGAGCGTGAGGATGAGAAACATGATACTGAAAAAATTACTGCCATGATACACAAGCTGCAATAAATGACTCTGGAATATATCTTACACGATTCCAGCAACAACTGATTAGCCACTTGTGTTGTACACAAAAGGAAGGAACATCAGCCTGCTCAACCTTCGAATTGGGTAGGATATGAAAGCACCAGTGACAAGACACAAAACTGCATGACGCAAAGGACTGAGGACACTAAGTTGTGGTACAGCACGGAAGGCGTAGACCTCGCAACCATAGGCAAGCTTAGATCCCACTAAGGCTTGATACAAGTGAAAGAGTGTATTCTGACCAGCAACCCACTAGGTGTGAGATATAGAGACAGTACCTTCAAAAAATTCATTGCTCGCATACATGACACAGAGAAGTTTGAAATGTAACACTCAAGTAACCTGACAGTCAAAGAAACTTAGTCTTCTCCATGCACTGTAGCAGGTGACAGCCCCTTTATTCTATATAAGTGGATTGCTACACTTGAAGAAAAATGGAAAGCTCCCCAGTCTGCCCAGCTGGAGACCCTTTCCAGCACCAGCTGCATCCTCCTTTCAATAGCACACATCTAGGAACCAGAAAACCATATCACTAGGTCATCCACATAAAAGGAAGAAGACACCCTCTGTGGCAGGGAATCAAGTATGTCATTGATGGCAACAGCATGTAAAGCAACACTTAGCACATTCCTCTGTGGAACACCTTAATCTTGAACTCGTAGGAGAGAGTGAGGACAGCACTCGGACCTGAAACCTGCAGTTCAACTAGAAGTCACTAAGGAACAATGGCAGGTGACCTTGCAGCCCCAAATTGTGAAATTAATTCAAAATGCCATGGTGAGGTTAAGAAACAAAGCTACAAGATGTTGCCCAGATGCAATAGCCACAAAGACTGCTGACTCAGATCCGATAAAGTAGTCCAATGTGCAGTCACCAAACTTTCCACCTGGGCCACCTAGCCGCGAGAGGTGGGTAACAGGTGCTGGCAACAGTGTATCTATTTGTTCGTGTGTACAGGTTCGACGAAAGTTCGGATCATCAACTCTCGTGTTCGGTAGTGAACCCACGGAGCTCTATAGAATGGAGAGGCTATCTCCGATGCAAGAGTGTGAGTTTGGCCACCATATTGGAACACCAGCACTCAAATTCAAATTCAAATACTATATTTCCACTTAGCAGTGGTTATTAATAAAGATACACTCGTCGCACATAATACAAAAACATATATGGATTATGATTATTTTTCTGCCTAGTTCAACGAATTACAGTATATCAGGTACAATTAGCCAATGTGTATAAAACAGGGATACTGGGGAAGAATCTTCCCGCCCCACCCCAGGAGGCAGTAATGTTAAAGAATTAGCAACAAGATATATTTCTTGCTTTGAAATGTAGTGCCATCTCTCTTCGATGAATTCCTGTGCCCATTTCTGTATCCGTAGGCTGCACAGTGGACAATCGCACTATATTTTCTTGAATCATCAGCTGCTTTCAAAAACCCACAGAGCAGCTCAATACAAAAACGCGGGCATCAGGCGTGGTGTAACGTGGCTGCCATTACACTAGCGCCGCCCTGACGGCGGCTACATAAATTATGCTGTGTTACCCATGAGAAAGCCTCTCCATAATATAGAGCTCAGTGAGTGAACCTCAGAGTTCATCCCAATATTCAGTCAACAATTTTTTACTGATAAAATTTCAAAGGAACTTCTTGAAAGTATTAGATAATGCGAGTACTGAAAACAATAAGTAAAATAATGTAAAAGAATGCATCTTTACATATATCACATATTAATAAACGTGTTCTTTTTCATTATTACATGATAAACCCATGGCTAAAAATTGTCTACTGAATACTGGGGAGAAGAACCATCGTGAGACCGGCCCTTACGGTAGAAAAATAGATGCCGGTGTCTGTTCGTTTTGCATTTCGCTAGTCTTGGGCTGGTCTTGATTGAACCTATTGAAATACCATTCTTGATCCGAGACACGATTAAATAAGTTAGGTCATTACTCTTTACAGGATTACTCACTGGGATTATATTACTTTAAACGAAGGAGGAGAGACAGGAACTGTATATGTCGGAGGTTGAAACTCGTTCACTGAGGCAGAATAGCCTACTGCCTCGAGTCAGCTAGTCATGAGTCGACCGACGTGATGTATCCTCCCCTGAGATTATATATAATAGTATATATTTATTTTAAAATATTATAAATATTACCTTATTATAAATTTAATATAGTCATATTTTTTTGGTCTTGGTCAGCGTGACCTGTGGCACATAACAATTTTCCGTGCAACCAGTTTCATGCAACTGGGTGAGCCGATGGGAGAGCTGCCTTACTCCTGAGACATTTTTCTCCCCACCCAACTTCGTACTCAGCCATCTATGGGATGAACTCCGATGGAGGTTCATTACAGATGAAGAGAGTTGATGATTCGAACTTTCGCCCAGCATGTACACATGAGCAAACAGGTTCACTGTTGCCGGCACCCGTTACCCACATCTCGCGGCTAGGTGGCCCCAAGTGGAAAGTTTGGTGACTGTACATCTCATCCAATGAAACCCTCTTTGTCACAGAGAAAAGAAACAGCTTCTTTAACCCGCCCCGTCCCGGAGACATAAATTCACATCCTCACATGATGTGCACTCATATCCTGGAGACGTAAATTAATGTGGCAGTATTGCAAGGTCCCTAAATTGCACAATTATCAATTTTTGCAAGTGATTTTTGGCACTTATACACGGGACACCTTCTTCTACAAGATGCCAGGCAGGGACAATGCCTTACCCAGCATGACCTCCTCCCCCCCCCTGCATGACCTTTTCTCAGCAATTCACCTGTTATCAATGACCTGGCCAGTAAAGCCATGTCATGCCACGGTACGAAATTCAGGGCCAGAGTGATTCCCCAATCGATGACAATGTGGAGGACAAACATTAGAGGAAGAAACAGTAAGAAATGATGATCAGGTAATGTGGCAAAAAAAGGTCAGGAATGATGATGAGTTAGTGAGTGAAACAATGCTTATAATCCCTATATTACCGTTTGAAAACCAATATACTCTCATACTACATATAAATTCGTACCAAATAAATAAATAAATACTGTTTATGAGTGGTGTAGAATAGTTATCCTCCCATAGACCCATTTTCTTTGCACCCAGCCTGATAGAAAACCCTGTAAGGTAAGGAGGTACTCCTACCTGGATCGAGTATTTTAAACCTCAGGTGAGCGATTTCTCTATGAATTTTCGATGTTTCTCACCAAAAGCGGATGTTTGAGCCAAAAAAAAAAAAAAAAAGGTCCAAAAATGTTGGGACTGGGGCGTACCACTGCCCAGAAAACATTGGGATGGGGCGGGTTAGTTACTAAACTAGTCTGCCACTAACCATCTTCTCAAGCAGTAAATAGACACATGATGTCAAACAAATGGGACGATAGTTAGACTCATTAAAATAGTTTTTAAGTGGCTTAGGAAATAGAACAATACTCATCCCCCAGTTAGTGGATACTTATCCTATTGTAAATTACTAATAAAACTAGAGAATCGTACAACAAATGGTAGATCATAGCATAAGGAATGTCATTAAGTCCAGCAGCAGAGTCATTACACTGCTGGAGAGCAGCCTTGAATTCACAGACGGCCAAGAAAACATGGGGATCCAATTCAGTATACAGAAATAAAATACCTAACCTTTCCTGTTGATGCCGGAATAAGCTGAATGGTTTGGAGGGATCTGAACAAAAAACAATGTAAAAATGCACTGCCAGGGCTGAAGCTACTTCAGAGGACTTGGATAAAGCAGATCTCTGAATTTTAAGCACCAAGGGAGGAGAAGGTGATTACTTACTTGTTATTTTCAAAACCCCCTTCCTGACCAATGGTAAAGGAGTGGATAAGGTGATTGAGAAGACATAGGCTCTCCACAAGGTTTGACACGAGTTCTTCAGAACCCACTGATAACGGGTACAAGCTTTCTTAACCCACCCCGTCCCGTCGACGTATGGGTACGTTGCAATGATTTGCATTTGCCAGTCCCGGCGACGTACCGGTACGTCGTGCAATTGCAAGGTCCCTAATTTGCACAATTTTCAATTTTTGCGCGTGATTTTTCGTATGTATACACGGGACACCTTCCTCTATTCCTCTACAAGATGCCAAGCAGGGACAATGCCTTACACCGCATAACCTCCCCCCTCCCCCCCTCACGCCATTGTTTCAGTAATTCACCTGTTACCAGTGATGTGGCCAGTAAAGATATTCAGGGCCAGAGTGATTCCCCAATCGATGACAATGTGGAGGACAAAGTTTACATAGCATTAGAAGAAGAAACAGTCAGAAATAATGATCAGGTAATGTGGCAAAAAAAGGTCAGGTATGGTGATTAGTTAGTGAGTGAAACAATGCTTATAATGCCTTTATTACTGCTTGAAAACCAATATACTCTCATACTACATATAAATTCGTACCAAGTAAATAAATAAATACTGTTTATGACTGGATAAAATAGTTACCCTCCCATAGAACTCGTTTTCTTTGGTGCCAGCATGTTAGAAAACCCAGTCAGGTAAGGAGGAACTCCTACCTGGATTGAGTATTTTAAACCTCAGGTGAGCAATTTCTCTATGAATTTTCGATGTTTCTCACCAAAAGCGAAGGTTTAAGCCAAAAATTTTTTTTTTCGAAAATACATCGGGATTGGGGGATGTCGGAGATGCGGAAAACCTCGGGACGTGACAGGTTAAGATGAGTTTATAAGAACACATCTCTATTTTTCCTAAGGTTCCTACAAGCAGCTTTATGGACACACCTGCCTAAAGCACACTCCTCATCCCACCAAGGCACATGTCACCTGCAAAACTTTCCAGACGTTCGTGGAATAAGAGAAATGCTAGCCTGATGTACAGTCATTGTGAAATACTGCTCTGCATCATCACCCGTTTGAAAGTTGGGAACACTGCAGTCAAGACTATAGTGTTCTGCAAACTCTCCCCAGTCAGCCAAACCCAAACACCAGGGAAGGAAGGACACACTTCACCAACACAGGGTTGCATGCTTTAACCAGAAGAGGGGTTAACGATCAATACCATTCAAATGAGACAAAATCTCGCATGAAAAGTTCAGTGAAGAATCACGGGAGACCAATGTAAGATAAATAACAGATAGAATGCCAGTTTGTACATGAAATGTATCAGCTCTCCCGTGCTCAGAGGAGCCAGATCCAAATCCTCAGCAGTAGATGCCAGGAGATCACCGAAGGTGTTACATATACTATAGTTTCACTCCACAAAGTATGGCAAAGATTTGCGTCGCCTAGAAGAACAAACGGCCTACGAAGCTGACGAATAAAGTAGTCATGGTACAGAGGGGGGTGAAAGGGGGGGGGGGGATAGATAAAGACAACAGAATATGTAACTCCTCCCCAGGTGTAACTGAACAGCCACAGCCTGAAGGAGAGACCAGACAGTAGGCTCCAGCAAAGTAGAGGACAGCCACCTCGAGTATCACAGTCCATAACAGCTGGTGATTGGAGAACTGTATATCCTCTTAGAGCAGAGAGAGTCTTGTTTCTGACCATAGTCTCCTGAAGGCAAACACAGAAGATGAAACTCTGACATGGGCAGTTGAAGTTCCTCCCAATTTGCTCAAACACCTCAACAGTTCCACTGTGGAGCAGCTATTACAGGACGAGGCATGGCAGAGTATCTTCACGCAAACGATAACAGAATTTTGCTGCAGCTTCTAAAGAATGTCATGATAGATGGGTTACATTCTCTGCAGCTACACTTATCCCTCCAAAACCCTGATTTGCTGCAGATGGGATTTTGTGGGGAAGGTTCTTAACTTACTACCATTCATCTATCATGTCATAGTACCAAAGATCATAGGACCCAACCTGAGGTTCCCTCCTTATTTATGTTTTGAAAATGCGCCAAACCGTCACCCCAGGGTAACAATGGTTTCTGCTGAGTTAAACTTAGAAATCTCGTGAAATCTGTTTAAACTTTTAGTGAAATAAAAAACAAAAGCATTTGGGGGCCAAATGCTAATCACTGGCAATATATCTTGGACCCTAATTATAAGAAAATATCTCTATCTATTGCTGAGATTTTCGCCATGCAGTTTGATGTATGACGGCTGGTATTCAGTCACCTTTGATCAAATCCTAACCAAAAGTTAATCACTTGTGTCCACTCATGTAATTGTTGTTTCATTATGGTTTGGTGAATATTCTTCCATAACCTTTACACACACACACACACACACACACACACACACACACACACTTGATATACTTCCATAGGAAGTATATCAAGTGGTCAGAGTACTGACGAGTTTGCTGCGTTATCAGACAACAGGAGCTGCGTCCGGTAAACAGACGAGACCAGGGTAAATTCCAACACTGACGGAACGGAGATGCTAAACTGTTAAGTAGAAAGTATATTTTTATAAGATGGCATACTTTCAAGAAGTGCAACTAGGTAAGAGGAAGGGAAACACTATAAAACAAAATGATGAGTACAGTCCTGATGGAACTGGTTACAATTAATAAATTAGCTGAGAAAGTGACCAGATAGGAAGAAACTTTCAAATTGGAATTGGATGAAATAAGGAAGGAACTGTGCCAACAAAAGGGGAAAAATGAGGAACTGGTAAAGGAATTTAACAGAAAAGATGCACCAATAATGTAGGTGACCTACAAGCTGAGGTAGACATTCTGAGGAAGAAAGTATACGAAATGGGAAATACAGTAGTCACCCATGAAAGAGTTTTGGAGGAGTACAATGATGATAAAGGCATAATTAGACAAGCAGGTGATCTAATAGAGCAGAATAGAGACAATGATAAGATAACTCAGGCGAATTAAATTATGAGAAACTACACAGAGGAAGTACAACATAAACGGACAGAGGTAGCCAAAACAAGTCAAGATTTAAAAAACAAGGCTGAAGCAAAAGCCATGACAAAAGAGGTGAAAGACATCATACGGAAGAACCCAAGGCTGATAAAGGAAACAGCTGGGATTTACAGATCTACAGTCATCACTGGAAGAGGTGAAGAAGAAATAAGAAACAGAATCACCAGAGACAACAAAGAGATGGTAAATATAATGAACATATTGAAAGTAGCATCAGACGTAATCTGTGAGAAAGATGCAGAGGAATTTATGAGATTAGGGAAATATTAGAGAAACAGGTCAAGGCCCCTCAAAGTGTGAACACTGTAGAAGAGTTATAAAAAAATGCTAACAAAATTAACCCTTTCATTCACGGGGGCCCGGTGAAGAACACAACCGCTCGCACTCTTTTGACTCAGGATTCATCCAAGTGAAATCAACCGCTCACACTCTTTCGAAGGAGGTTGAGTCCAACCATATAATTTGCTGTATTTTTTTTTTTCACTGCAATTTGTTGTTTGATCTTCCTAATGAACGAAAAAAATATATATATATAAAAAAAGGAATTACCATATTTTATCATTCACTTATTAATTCAATGCTTATTTACTCACAGACATATAAACATTTCGGCAATGATTATAGAATATTGTAGAGCAATTATCTGCGATCCATTTCGTAACAAAAATGACACTTCTAGCTATACTAGATTTTTTTTTTTTTTTTTTTTTATGGCATACGGAATAACAATAGGCGTTCATCAAACCTGGCCGCTCTGAGTGAACTGTTTGGTATCATTTCATTTTCGCCAGCCCAGGCCTCACGCTCCCTGCATTCCTCACTCAGTGATTTGTGCAGCATTGAAAAATGATTACAGTCATTTCAATCCCCTGCCCTAATTTTTTACTGTATTGTTATGAAACTGATACATGTTACAAATGAATAAATGATCTTCCTAATAAATGAAAAAAATAAATAAGGGATATAAAACACCATACTTCGTCGTTCAGTAATATATTCATTTACTCTCTGACATACATACAGTACTCACACACTATATTTTTTCACAACAAATTGTGATGACCTGAATCATCGTAACATTACTCTTGTGCCTTAACGGTGAGACATTCATTAATATTCTCGGCACTACACTGGTGGCCAGTGAGTTATGCATAAAAAAATCCCTACCAATACATTGGTGACCAGCGGTGGGCTTAATTAAAAATTCTTACCAATACATTGGTGGCTATAGCGGTGGGATAATAAATATTCTCCGTAACCAAAGTGCACTAGAGGCCCGCCTATCTTATATGGTTAACAGTCCCAGGTAACATGCTAAAAGCATCTCTAGTAGGTCATAGCCAGATTCCTCGATCATTGGTGACCTCGAGTGTAGTTTCCCCCTTCCTCTTTTCATTATAGGTAGACACGGTACTACCAGCTGTGGACTTACAGTAAGTCCGAGGAAAGGGAGGATGAGCGATCAGTGAGGGATAGAATAGCGAGAGAGCTAGAAGAAATGGAGCCCCCACTACTCGCTGTCACCCCTTTTCAATCATCCCATTCAACCCCTCACTTGTTCACGAGAATGAAAGAGAAGGTTCACACTAAGCCCCGGGATATTCCAATCCTGGAACTTCACCAGTTGTAAGGACTCGATGCAATTTCCAGATTAAAAATGTTCTTCAAACTCGTGGAACAATGCGACCTAAACGATTCCACTCACATGCAAAATGCTAAGAGTAGGGTCGGTTTGGAGTTAGCCATATTCATACACAACCATCAAAGAAACCATCGAGCAGACTCCTTGCTAACATTTAAACATCTCCTTAGGACAGAGTTTACAATAGAGGTCAGTGTCGATCACACATGGCAGGAGTTGGAGTCGATCAGCTATGACTGGGGAGAATCACCTCAGGCTTTCACCCATAGGTTCATTTGTCAACACACTGTAATCGAATCAAAGTTCCCGAATGAGAAATTTTCTAATCAAGACCGACGAATAAAGAAGAAGCTGTGGTATGGCTTACCTGCCACTTCACGAGAGAAGCTGGAGGGATTTCTAGATGATGAGTACCCATTGCACAATTTCCTTGGCCGTATGGAACATGAACGACAGTTACTAGAAGAAAGGCAGTCCCCTCAATTCAACGCAGTACCAGTGAAGGATAGTAGTAACAGGGAAAAGACCAGCACACATTCCACTCCCTCCATTCCTGAAGGCCCAGCCACTAATATGAGTATGGTGGAAACTAAGAATGAAATGGAAGAATTGAGAGCTCAAGTGCTGGAAGTGAAAACAAATCTAGAGTGCATGAGTAAGAGGCAGGCGAGTGATCAGGAAACCCCCCGCCGAAAATATTGTAGTCACTGCTGAGTAACGTCCCACACTTTGCGAGAGTGCTGGCGGAAACCCCCACCTAGTTGTTGTTTTGACTGTTGAAGACCCGGATGTCATTGGGGAAACTGCAGGTGCCCCAGACATAAGCAGCAAGCCTCAACCCAGGCTAATCCCAACACGAACATTTCCCAGGACCCTAGTCCGAGAACATGAATAGCCGCTGGTCATACCTCTCCCACCAGTAGTGTCATTACCAATGGGAAGGTGGTAGAGGCCCTAGTTGATACAGGCAGCAGTTACACGCTAATAAAGGAATCGACTGCCAAGCGAATAGGGGGAGTGATAAATTCACGGCGAATCCCTCCTCAATTACAAGGAGTCACAGGTGCACCTTTGAGAATTTTAGGAATGCTGTGGACTGAAATTGGGGTCAGTGACATAAAAACTCACAAACAGTGGTTGCCGGTAGTACCTAACTCGTACATCAATGCTGACCTATTCCTTGGGTGTGACGTAGAGTCAAACTCCCCTTATTTGAAATGGCGAGAGGAGAGTCATGGTATGGGGAGGCGCCTCTTATGTAGTAAATCACTTTCCTTGACAGAAGAACAAAGTCAAAAGAGTGAAGGTGAACCCTGTAGTGGTCACGAATCTGTCACAACTTTTTACTCAAATCGATCTCCTTACGATGGAAAAGCTTAGTCCCTACCAGTCCAAATATGTGCTTGTCCATGTAAGAGAAGACCCGGATACTAACTTGATTGTTCACCCGCAAGCTAAATTCAGTCATAACAGTCACCGCTATCTAGTCTAAGTCAGTTCAGAAAACACTATCCACCTACCGCTCACTAATGCCACTAAGCAGGAAAAGACATATAAGAAAGGCACGATTGTTGGGTCTTACGAGAAAATCGACAACCCTCCCTGCAAAATTAACTCCACCACTCAAATCCATAACAACCCGCTGCTGCAAAATGATCAAGCGAGAGAGAGCAGAACGCGTGAACAGAGGTTAAAACAACTCATTGAGTGACAAAAGTGGCAACATCTCACCTAGGCTCAGCGTAAAGATCTGTCAGTTAATATTCAGTCATGACCCCCTTTACATCCTTGATGAGAAATAGTTAGGGACTCTCAGTGGCCCTCCTGCGAACATTAAGGTGGCTGACCCCCAGCCCAGTCGTGGACCAATGTACCATTAACCCGAGCAGGCCAAGCAGATTATGTCGGACATGCTTCAAGACATGGAAGATCGGGAGTTCATAGAACGCTCAACAGCGGCCTGGTTGTCACCTATAGAACTAGTGAATAAACCCGATGGGAGCAAACGGATGTGCTTAGACTACCGACATGTCAACAAACATTTCGCTACTGACGTTTATCATCTTCCTTGGTTGGAAGAATTAGTAGAACAAGTAGCCGGTCATCAATACTATGTCATCCTCGACATGCGAGAAACTTACTTCCAAATCATGCTAGATGAAGAGAGCCACGACCTTACTACTTTCAGCAATGGAGTTCCTTTGTATAGATTCAGACGGCTCCCATTTGGTCTTAACTGCTCCCCTGCGACCTTTTCCAAGCGGATGGCTTCAGTACTTACGCCACTCCTACAGAAAGGATGGGTCAGAAATTACTTGGATGACTTGATTCTTTGGGCTCATGACTTTCCTACTTTACTAGATCGCCTGAGGCAACTTTTCCAACTACTTACTGAAAAACCCGACCCGAAGAATGTAGAGGCAATCGCGAAGATGAAAGCACCCACAACAGTGAAAGAAGTACGTCGTTTCCTAGGTATGTGTGGTTTCTATGGAAAGCATATCCCCTCCTTTACTAGAATTGCTGTACCTCTCACCAACCCAACTAAATCTCGAGTAACGTTTACCTGGATGGCCGAATGTCAGAAAGCCTTTGAACATCTAAAGTCTTGTCTCATCAATACCCCTGTCTTGGTTAAAGCTAAGATAGAACAACCATTCATCCACACCACTGACGCCAGTAACACCCACATTGGCGGAGTCCTAAGTCAGATTCAATCAGACGGGACTAACAAACTGGTCGGGTATTTCTCTAAAAAGTTGAACCCCTGTGAGACTCGATATTCCGCGACAGATAAAGAGGCACTAGCTGTAGTTCTTGCATGTCGTAATTGCCATCATTTTCTGTGGGGTACCCATTTCACTGTAATAACTGACCACCAACCTCTCACTAGTGTAATGAAACGGACGACTAAATCTCCTCGAATGAGCCGGTGGATACTAGAAATGCTAGAGTATAATTATAACATCCAGTACCTCAAAGGTAAGAACAACTTTGTAGTGGAACAGCTGTCTCGCCCAGTTCGAGTACTACCCCGTCTACCTGAAGCCACCTGGCTGGGGTTAGATCAAGAACAAATGAAGGCCCACCAAAGAGACGAACCGATGTGGGAAGAACTAGCGCGGTTTCTCGAGGGTGGAGCAGTCCTGACGAAACGACTGCCCAAGGCTACTTTAGATCAGTTTGTTCTCGCAGATGAAGTTCTATATTTTGTGAAAGAGAAGGCAGATGGAAACCTGCATTACAGTCTCATAGTCCCTCGTGCGTTAGTTAAACAAGTGCTCCAAGACGCACATGAATTGTCAGGACACTATCTATCTATCTATCTATCTATTGCCAGACGCCTCAATCCCGTTTGGGGTGGCCACAAACAAATCGCCTCCAGGTCGCCCTGTCCCCCGCCATTTCACTCCCCTGCTCCCAACTCACACCCCCCCTCTCTCATATACCTCTCCACCCCATCCCTCCATCTCATCCTCGGCCTCCCCCTCCCTCTTTCCCCTTCCACCTCACTCACATACACTCTCTTCGTCAGTCTTTCACCTTCCATCCTCTCCACATGGCCAAACCACCTCAGTGTGTTCCTCATAACACTTCCTATCACATCCACATCAACACCACAATGCTCCTTTATATCCTCATTCGTCAGCCTGTCTCTCCATGTGACTCCACAGGCTCCTCTTAAATAATTCATTTCCACTGCTCTCACTCTTGACTTGTGTCCTTCCAACAACGTCCAAGCTTCACTTCCGTACGTTAGAGTTGGTATCACAATACTGTCATGTAGTAACTTTTTCACTTCCATGCTCACTTCCCTGTTTCTTATCACTGCTTTCAAAGAACCAGCAACCCTTCTTCCCTGCTGTACCCTTTCAAGCACTTCACCCTCCAAACCTCCATCCTTACTCATCACACTACCCAAGTACTTAAACGTAATCACATTTTCCAATTGTCAGGACACCTAGGGCAAAAGAAAATTATCAAGAAGGCAGAGGAGTTATTCTGTTGGCAGAATCTCAAGGTTGATGTACGTGAATATGTTAAAAAGTGCATTACTTGTCAAAGATTCAAAGGGGACACTGGATTGCAGCAGCAGTGGAAAGAACTGCCTCCAGTAAATAAGCCATTGGAGAGGATTGGAATAGATCTTACTGATATGATTGCGGAATCCGGGGTTACCGATATGTCCTTACAGGAATAGATCATTACAGTTGCTTTGTTAGCTTCTTCCCCCTAAAGACCAAACACTCTACACACATAACAGACAAACTTTGGCAATACATGGCAGATTATGGATCACCTCAAAGTACTGTCCTGGATAACGGAGGCAAATTCACCAGTAGAGACTTCCAGAAGTTCTGCCAGCAACATCAAATTACTTTATACTACACGACCCCTTAACATCCTCAAGGCAACGGTATCACAGAGAGGATGCACCGTACCCTCAAGTCGGGCCTCTCTACCTTATGTTAAAGACACCCCCTTCGTTGGCCCCAACTGCTTCAACCATGTCAGATTGTCATGAATCAGGCTATTCACACCTCAATCGGAAAGCAGCCATACTTTGCATTTTTCTTCCGTCATCCTCCCAGACTGGTGAATGCTTGACTTCCCTCAATCGACGGCGAAGAAGATGAGTTCGCTACTGCACACTCTCATCAGGGAAACTCACCAGAGGATGGCAAGCCAGTACCGAGACGTGGCAAACAGGAGAAGGAAGAATCAGACTGTCGGTGTGAGAAGCTTGGTGTGGGTCAAAAAGGAAACAGTGGTGCCAGGTACATGTCGGAAGTTAAATGTGAAGTGGGATGGTCCCTATCGTGTAGTGGAAATGTTGTTGGACGGCAGTGTATATATAGTGGAGAATGTCTTAACTACTGGAAAACAAATACAGAGAGTTCCTGGGCAGGTGAAACCTTATCATGGTAGTGAAGATTGGCTTTTGGAGCCCCTCGAAAGTGCCTTTACACCTGACCCGGTAAATGAACAAATTACCACCCCGTGAAAGACGACCTCCTCGCCGACTCATTGAGGAATGTTGATAAGTCTGTGAGGGCTAAAGAGTGTAACTGTTTATGGAATGGATAAGGAAGTGTGTGCGGGTCAGACTGGCAGACAATTGACTGCGAAGAGCTATAGTTTCAGGAAGAGAGAAAGAGTTTGAAATGGGCTCAGCCCAGTTCAGTCGGGATACTACGAGAACTCTACTTCGAGAAGGCAGGACGCGTCTACCCCTCACATTACAGCTGACACAGCCTAGAGTATGGTTGTGACTTCAGGACCTGTCAAGTGCTCGTCAGTCAGTAGGTGGAAGGCTGGAAACGAAAGTTTCGAATGGAAGAAGTGTGAGTGAGACTGAGTGACAGCAAGTGTGAATGGGAAGCGCCCCTGGGACAACGAGAGTACGAGTCCACCCAGCTGGGTGACTATGCCATTACTCATGCAGGAGGTTAACTGGGGTTTCTCTTCTCCATTGGATATATTTTTCTTTGTAAATTCATTAGTGACGTGAAGCGACCCCCCGGGGTATGCGGTGTATTATGTGGACCGATAGATGCCACTTATCGTGGGGAGAGTGTCAAAGTAAGGTGTGTTTAAAAGGGGACTCGCAGTGAAGCCGGTAAGTCTGTCCCGTCCACACATGCATCCTTGGAACGTGTATTAGTGCTTGTGTTGAAAAGACTCCGATGGCGAAAATTTGTTTCCCAGAGGAAGGACCTGTGTAGTATCAGTAAGTTAGGTTACCCGTGTAGTATCAGTAAGTTAGGTTAAGATATAATGTAAGTGTAACTTAGATGTAAGACAATTGTAATTTAGTAATTAAGGACAATTTATTATGTGTGAATAATTATAATCTAGTATAAGTGTATTATAAGTATAAAATAAGAATGATTCTTCATATTGTAGAGATAAGTTAGAAGTGAACATCTACGTATCATGTAGTACGCATTATTATATCAGTCGACTACACTCCCTCCTCTCCCTTCATACGCACTCCCTCCTCCCCTCCATACAACACGCCCGTAGCGGAGTTGACCAACAATTAAATTGGCTCAATCTTCATAAACACTTGAGTAAATTCAAAGATACCTTTTGGTCTCAATGCATTTTAGTGTTAGAAATGCTAATTGAGAACGTACCAGAAGGGGAGAAACAGTCCATAAATAGTCTATATATTTAGTTATCTCGAAATATCGATCATTGTGCATTCCCACGTTGGTTAACTGATGGAATAGCATCTGAACATCATTACGAAGGCAATTAAGTGATGTGATCATTCTCGAGACTACTCAAATTTTCTCCATCGTCATGTAATCTTGGTGAGGTACGATAAGCTCTAAAGAAGTCAATTACCAAATGAGTGTTGCGAGACATACTTGTTAACGTGAAAGCTGTAATATCCTCGCATGCAATCGAACTGAGGTATCCGAGGTTATATAAGACGTGGTCGAGCATGTGATTGTCACACACACCACAAAGCCAGCCAGGAGACAGGACGTGTGTGCTGGGCAATCCCCAGGTTCTGTCCTCCCCCCTTGCTGTTTTTTAACCAGCCCATACCCCACTGACCGGGCTAATGTATGGCCCGGCCTGCACTATAGTTGCAGGGAATCTTTGAACGAACGAACGATGTGATTGTGTGACTCACTCCAATGCCTTTGTTTGATTCGCAGGTCAGTGTTTAAGCCTCATAATCTCCCCCCTTCCGTTGTTTTCACATTGAGAATTATAGAGAATAGAGTGATTAATGGTGTGTTCAGTAGCAAAGTTCTTGTGTGACTCACGCCATTGCCTTTGTTTGATTCACAGATTTTATAATCAAGTCGTAATCTGCCAAACGCGTCACCACACTTACATACCATACACTTCCTCCTCCCCCCCATTAATTGTGTTAGACAAAGATCTAAATCATTGTACCTTAATCTAAGTCAGGGAGTATTCTGTATTATAAGTCACAAGGGATATAATGTAATCAAAGTGTATTTCATTAGTCTAAAAAGGTAATCTGATTCTCGGAAGTTGTGTAAGTATTGAATTAGGTCATTTTGGGTCTTACCATTTATTGAACTGAGTGTTATGATTAAGTCTCATCATTGAAGTGAAAGTGTTATTGTAGGAGAGTTGTGCAGGATCTATTATCGAGTGGTCTTTAAATCGTTTTAGTATAGTCCTTCCTCGAGTCCTCCAGTGACCAAGGAGAACGACATCCATTCATAACTTGTATGGTCTTTCTGTTCCAAGTGTTATTAGAACAATGTTAAACTAGGGAATTGAGTCTGTGGATTTAAGCATTTATCTACTTTTGGGTATGATTAAAATCAATGTTATACTCTTTAATTCGGGCTTCCAACTACCCTTCTTTGATGGCTATGTATGGGGCGGCCCGCAAGGTGCACTAGGGAGAATAACAACTCGAGAACCTAAGCCTACCTAAATTAATGCTGACCCATTCAGTATGAAATCTGATCCTACAGTTTGGACATAAGTCGGGTAAGTCATTGGTATCTATTTCGGAGTAAAAGGGGCGTAAAACTCCCCAGTTGGTTTGGGTTACACTAAAACAGGCTCGGTAACTTAATGGCAGCCATGTTGGTAAGTCAAAAGTGTTATGCTCAAGGTCAGTCCAGAGACAGCTAGCCATAAAGAATATCACGCTACCACACTTCCCATCCTCCATAAATCCTAATACAACCTTGAATTGAACTAAGACGACTAGAACCGGCATAGAAACTTCACCTGATACTAAATTCCCATTACCAACTGTCACGGTGTCACCCTTGTAATCTCAATTTTAAATTCAGTGCGCATCCTGGTGATTTTCTCTCCAACGCTAAGCGGTGATATAAGAAATTGTTATAAGGGGAGAGATTGTAGTGACATCAAAGTTTTGTGGGTTCAGAATCATTGTAACATTACTCTGGTGCCTTAACGGTGAGACATTCATTAAAATTCTCGGCAATACACTGGTGGCCAGTGAGTTATACATAAAAAAAATCCCTACCAATACACTGGTTCCCAGCGGTGGGCTTAAGTAAAAATTCGAACCAATACATAGTACAAGGAAGTGTGGACTAAAAGGTGCCTGACTCAGAGGAATGGGGATTACTAAAGGAAAAGAGGGAAGAAGCAAAAAGAAAGAATGATGCAAGATCAGATGAAGAGGGAAGTATTTGTAGTAGGATTACATGTAAAAAAAAATGGCACATAAACAGCAGGGACAAAATAAAAGCAAAATAGCAGACTCAGCCAATGTCAAATATGTGAACAAAATGCCTAAGTTAATGTTCTCAAATGTAGTTGGAATGGTACCCAAATTATTAGAGATAAAAGACTGTATCACAGAAAATGAGCATCATATTATTTGTATAACAGAAACAAAATTCACCTCAGGGATATCAAACGACTCTTAAAATTTGGATGAGTACAATATTTGGTGAAGAGACAGAAATTTTAAGAAAGGAGGCGGAGTTATGATACAATGAGAGAAAAGACTCCAAGTAAAAGAGATAGAAATAGACATACCCTCATCAGTTGAATTAGTTGCAGTAGAGATTAGTACATCAGAAAGTTTAATGACTGTGGCAAATATACATATGCCACCCAAGACAAACACATGGGACAGAGGTGAATATGAAGACCTGGCAGAGAAGACATTTCAGAGTTTAAGAACCCTACAATACAGAATGGAGGAAAAATCTGACAGAATTATACTACTGGGAGATTTTTACACATATATACACTGGAATACACTAGATGTAAAAAGCCATGAAAGTTGTTGGGATCAAAAGCATTTGGATCTTATACAGGAATGCATTCTATCACAATATGTAAAGGAGAACACCAGAAAAAGAGGATCAGAAGACCCGTCATTATTAGATCTCATATTTACTAGGCATGAAAATGAAACTGACAATATAATGTCACCCGCCATTCGGCAAAAGCGACCATACAGTACTAAATTACAATTTCAGTATAGCATATGATATAGTTAGAGGTAATGGAAATTACAAAAAAAGGGCTAAACTACAAAAAGGGAAACTATCACAACCTAAAGAAATATTCCAACGACATAGAGTGAGAAAAGGAGCTAACATAAATGTTAAACAAATCTGTGAATTTTACGAAATAGGAGTCCATAATTATGTCTCATTGCACAAAAACACGGTAATAACGATAAAGAACTGGTTTAATACTGATTGTAAAAATGCAAAAGAGAAAACAGATTTGCTGTTGATCAGATATAGACGACATAAAAGTAAGGGAGCATATAACAACTACAAACAGGCAAGAAATGTTTATACAAGGATAAGGAGAGAAGCTCAAAGGTAGTATGAGGAAGACTTTGTAAATAAAAGTACAGATCAGCCGAAACTGTGTTACAGCTACATACGAAGCAAATCAAAAGTTAATGATAAAGTACCATCCACCATGAATGAGGGGAAAATCTGTATCAATGAAGAAGATATATAAGTACTAAATATAAATTTCCAGTCAGTTTTTACTAAAGAAAGTAGATTTGCGAGAGATGAAGACAAACAAGCATTCCCACACATATTAACAAATATACGTACAACAAAACAAGAGGTCCAGGAAGCAATAAGGAAATTAGACAGGGGAAAAGCCAATGGCCCTGACGAGATTTCATGTTGGGCATTACAGGAATGTGCAAAAGAGCTAAGCAGTCCATTACAGTTAATATTGAAAGAATCCTTAAAACAAGGAAAGCTACCTGATATTTCGAAGAAGCAAACATTGTGCCCCGTTTCACGAAAGGAGAGAGACAAAATCCACTTAACTACCAACCAGTATCACTGACCAGCGTCGTAAGCAAGATGTCAGAAAAAGTGATACAAAGAATTTAGGTAAATCACCTGGAAAAACACAATATGATAACGACAGTTTGGTTTTAGAGAGGGATAATCATGTGTTACCAACCTATTAAGTTACTATGACAGAGTTGCAAAAATAATACAGAAAAGAGATGGCTGGGTAAACAGCATATATTTGGATATCAAGAAAGCATTTCACAGAGTACCACACAAAAGACTTTGATGGAAACTGTACAATCAAGGAGGAATCCAAGGTATACTGTACGATTGGATGCAAGATTTTCTCAGTAAAAGGGAAATGAGAACAGTGCTAAGGGGATATTACTCATCACGGAGAGAAGTGACAAATGGAGTTCCACAGGGCTCGGTGCTGGCACCAGCTATGTTTTTAGTATATATAAATGACATGGACAGCAACGTTGGAAATAGAAGCTACCTAAACATGTTTGCTGATGATACAATAATACAAAGAGAAATTACCCAGACTCTTGCATAGAGCTACAAGAGGAATTAAATAAGCTTCATGAATGGAGCAATAGATGGCAAATGGAATTCAATGTGGACAACTATTATGCAATAAAATTTGGTAAAAGTGAAAAAAGACCAGACTGGGACTATAAATTAGGAAGTTCAACCCTACACACATCAGAAAAGGAAAAACATTTAGGCATTTTTATCAATAACAGACTATCACCGGTTAACCACATAAATGAAAAAGCAAGGAACACGTACACTCTGCATGCTAATATGAGGATAGCATACACATATGCCGAGAAAGATAGTAACATTCATTAGACCAACTTTGGAGTATGCTTCAGTAGTTTGGAATCCACATTTCAAAAAACACATAGATAAGATTGAAAAGGTATAAAGGGCCGCTACAGGATGGGGGCCAAGTTTAAGGGACCTAAGCTATGAAGAAAGACTCGAAAAATTGAACCTACCAACATTACAGGAGAGAAGGAAAAGAAGAGACATGATTATGTTATATAAATGCATTACAGGAAAAGAGAAAATAGACGTAAATGGTACATAACCTATGGGAAAGCAACATCAAGAGGACACTGCAGAAAACTGTACAAAAAGAGAGGTGATAAAGACATAAGGAAATTTAGTTTCCCAAATAGAGCAGTTGATCGGTGGAATGCACTACCGAATGAAACTGTGCCAAAATAATTCATAAATTTAAAGACATGTATTATAAAAATGGTTAAAAAACACGGAACTGTACGAGGTTGACTCATTCCAGTAAACATACAACTAGGTAAGAACAAGTAGGTACGAACACACACACACACACACACACACACACACACACACACACACACACACACACACACACACACACACACACACACACACACACACACACACACACACACACACACACACACACACACACACACAATCTATCGCCTCGCCTTGCTAAAACCGGACGATAAAAATCATTACTTGTCTGTAGCATCCAGCTCCGTTTATTGGTCTGGTAACAGTGTGTGTTAGGAAGAAGTATGAATATCAAACTCTAATACCAGAATTATGTTAAATAACCAGCATGTGAAGAGAAAACCATGTTGTAAAACGGATATATAACTGATCTACTTACGGTATTGTGTTATTTTCCCCTCAACACTACCCAGTGACTAAGTTACTTTTATTATAATAGCCTTGTTGCTCCATCTTAATCGGTTGTTGATACCCTTCCAGTGATGATTCCACATGATACGTTAGACATTTTTTTTCCTTTCACGTATGAGGTCTGTTGTATCTGGAATCATCTTCCAGCACAGGTAGCTGACACTTTGTCAACAGAGCAGTTCAGGTTATACCAGACCTGACTTTGTGGTTCACTGAATATTACTTCCAATTTCATAGTCTATCTTTCTTCCTTCGGGTTAATTATACTTCTTTTTACGTGCCCGTTCTGCAGGGGGAGGAGGTGGGTGGAGAGAGCCTTCATCTCTGCTATACTTTCGTCACACGAATTGAGTAACATCTTATATCTGGTAAATTCATTCATGGTACCTCTGAGGTACAGGTCGTAAGACCTTCTGTGGTACTACTTCTTGAAAAGCTCCCCCCCCCCCTTCTCTCTCTTTGTGTTTGTTTAAGAAGCAATTCCAATTAGGTGTTTTCCCAGGGATCTCATCGGCGAAAATCAGTGAAGTCTGCTGGTACAATGACTTTATTTGGGTAGTATAACAGGTGAAGTTTAATTTGATGACAAAAATGCATAGGCATTTGTAATGCTTTATATTGGCATTTTATCAGCATAAACTAATAAATGACGGATTTTGCAAGAAGTGTTAACGGAATGTTCTAGTGGCTTTTCATGTGCCGGTAGGAGCAGGTTTGTAAACAGTTATGTCAGTCCGTGGCAGGTGGCTCTTGAAAACGTGACATATACTTCAGATGTTGCCCAAACGTGTTATTCACTTAAATTTATACCTGTATCCCCCAGTAACAGTGGACATACATAAGAGTATACCAGACGGCTCTGTAAATCACGTTAGTCCTATATAGGCCTATGTACCGAAGAATTATCATCAAAAGTTCAAAACATGGAAATAATGCTTTAAATCAAAAGGTTAATAATTTTGAGGATTGTTAGCATCTACTTGTATACGGATTATTTGATGTGGTTCATGTTTGAACCAAAGCTATATGAATTAAATGAGATAATCTGTTCCAAAGAAGACTCCGTTCAGTGATTAAACACCAGTGTTTTACATATTTTTACTGAATGTAACTTGAAAATATATTAGCATTCATATTATTTAAAACTGTCTTTTTATATTTTCACCCTGCAACAAAGTAGCAAACATTCTTTTCAGATGCATTATACAGTATATAATGTAGATAATTTTCCAGCATTAAAAAGTATAGGATCTCATTTCATTGCACTAAGATATCTTTTTAAATTTTGCGAAATACTGCACTAATTATCGTATTTGTACGATTCACATGCACCGTACCATTTTCCACAAAGAGGAAGAAAAGGATAAAATGGAGACGAAGAGTAAGTTTCTAATAATAACGAAGTAATTACTGATAGCGTGGCCTGACTGTTCAAAAGCATGCTACATAAGAACAAGCAGCGAGCACATTGTTTTAGGCCAGGTTACGGTATATCAGAATAGTCCAAACGCCCGATAAAATGTGGCGATGGTACCACTGAGTACGAGGGACTGGTACAGTATTCTTAGCAGTTGCCTTAGTTATAACCCGAGCAACCACTTTTCTTTGAATGAGAGACAGGAGTGACCAGCCTAGATCGATGCATTATATTTAATGATTTTGCTTTATCAGAGTTGTAGAACAGACTGTTAAATCGATTCTTAACATGTTGTATTGTCATTATACACTGTGCATGTACCGCTATGCGTCTAACTGGTGACTACGCATAAATTCAGAATGTCCAATGCATTAGAATACAGAAGAGTAAATATCAATGTTATAATACCATTGGTTAAGAGATTCCTACAGGGCTTACATAAAACTAGAACATTCACAACAATAGGACCTGACGAAGTCAGGAGTAGACTGTAGCACCAGTCGAGCAGGGCAGTACTCCCGAGGTGGATGGAAAGCTGATGACAGGGAGTGCTGGAGCTCCCGTTTCATCAGCCCTCAGGACTAGTTCCTGACCATCCCCCTTTGCTGAACTTTTTCAGTGTCTCAGTTACACAGAGAGTAGGCCAGCATGCTCTCCAGTACAAATTTCTTTAACTATCTTCACCAAACTACATGCACAGTACACACTACACTTCCTATTCAAAATTCACCAAAAATGGCGTCGATTCATCAAGCCTCGGAGTCCCTAGGGGGGGGGGACCATAAATGCCCCCACCATCTGCCCCTCTCCCGGTGACGACTCGAGGTGCCTGCAACCACTGTCTGACTCTCTTCTTCTTCATTTCTGCAACATTCGCGGCCTTTCCTCTAACTTTCGCTCTGTTGAGCACCACCTCTCCTCCTCTAAACCTCACCTTCTTTTTCTAGCGGAGACTCAGCTGTCTGAGGCAACTGACAGCAAACCCTTTTCTGTATCCTCCTACTTTCTCTATACTCATTTCAAAGCCAAAGGTGGCTGTTGTGTATACATATGCAACGACTTATCTTGCTCTCGTGTTCCTGAACTTGATTCTTCTGAATTCTCCACACTCTGGCTTCGGCTTTCCTGTCATTCTCTGACTAAATACATCTGTGCTGTTTACTTATCCCCTAATTCTACTGACTATCAAAAATTCTTCGACTATCTTACTTCTACGATGGAACACATTCTACCCATTTCTCCTTTCTCTGAAATCTCCATTCTTGGAGATTTCAATGTTTACCACCACCTTTGGCTCTCCTCTCCTTTCACTGATCCACCTGGTGAACAAACCGACATCTTTTCTATCCTTAATGACCTAGAGCAGCTTGTACAGCACCCTACCCGTATCCCTGACCGCCTTGGAGAGAGCTCCAACATACTTGACCTCTTCCTCACAACTAATCCTTCTGCTTACTCTGTTAATCTTTTCTCTCCGTTGGGCTCCTCCGATCACAACCTTATTACCTTAACCTGTCCTATCACTCCAGTACGGCCTGTGGACCCTCCAGGGAAACGTCGTCTGTGGCATTTTGGAGCCGCGGACTGGGAGGCCCTCAAGCAGTACTTCTTTGATTTTCCCAGGAATGATTATTGCTTCCATAGCTGTGAGCCATCTGAGTGTGCCTTGCGCATTACGGAGGTTATTCTCTCTGGCATGGAAGCATACATTCCTTTCTCATATCCTTTGACTAACGCAAGAAAGCCTTGGTTTAATCACGCTTGTTCTAATGCTGTCCGCAACAAGGAGAAGGCCTACAAAAGGTACCGGAGCCAACCCACCCCTGAATCACATCATCTTTACGTTTCTGCCCGGAATCGTGCTAAGTCTGTTCTTCGCTCTACTAAAAATAATTTCATCCATACTAAATGCTCTCAACTCTCCAACTCGAATTCTTCCAGCTCCTTCTGGCACCTTGCCAAAAATCTTTCTAACAACTTTACCTCATCATCCTTCCCTCCTCTTTTCTACTCTGATGGTTCTGTAGCTATTTCTTCTACTGATAAAGCAGATCTCTTCGCACAGACTTTCTCCTACAATTCAACCTTAGACGATTCCGGTGCTGTTCCTCCATCACTTCCCCCTTCTGACTTCCTCATGGCTGACATTAAAATTTCTTCAGTTGATGTATTTTCTGCCATCACTGGCCTCAGTACTAACAAGGCATATGGGCCTGATGGGGTCCATCCTGTTGTTCTCAAGAACTGTGCTTCTGTGCTTACACCCTACCTAGGCAAACTCTTTCGCCTTTGTCTGTCAACTTGTACCTTTCCTTCTTGCTGGAAGTTTGCTCTCATTCAGCCAGTCCCAAAGAAGGGTGACCACTCCCAACCCTCCAACTATCGTCCAATTGCTTTAACGTCCTGTATTTCAAAAGTTTTCGAGTCAATTCTTAATAGAAAAATTTTAAGGCATCTTTCCTATCACAACCTTCTTTCCGATCGTCAGTATGGGTTCCGTCAGGGACGCTCCACTGGCGATCTTCTCACCTACCTTTCAGACTCCTGGTCATCCTCCTTTCGGGACTTTGGCGAAAGCTTTGCCATTGCACTTGACATCTTAAAGGCTTTCGATCGAGTCTGGCATAAATCTTTAATTTTCAATCTGCCCTCCTACGGTTTCTATCCTTCTATCTGTGCCTTCATCACTAGCTTCCTTTCTGGTCGTTCTATAGCCGCTATTGTAAACGGCCATCATTCTTCTCCTAGATCTATCAACAGTGGTGTTCCTCAGGGCTCTGTCCTATCACCAACTCTCTTCCTTTTATTCATCAATGACTTTCTAAGCTGTACATCTAACCCTATCCACTCATACGCTGATGACCCCATCCTTCACCTTTCCATTCGGTTCCCGCAACGCCCATCTCAACAGTTACTTCAACAAACAAGGGATGAGGCTATGGCACACCTAATGTCTGACTTGGCTTGTATCTCTGACTGGGGTAAAAATAATATGGTTGTCTTTAATGCATCTAAGACTCAGTTCTTACACCTATCAACCCGACAAAATCTTCCACAGGTATACCCACTAATGTTTAATAATATTCAGCTTAATCCTGCATCATCCTTGAACATGCTTGGGGTTTCATTTACTCGGGACTTATCTTGGAAAGATCATATTACATATCTTGTAAAATCTGCTTCCAAGAGATTGGGTGTGCTAAGCCGACTCCGCTCTTTCTTTACCCCTGCACAATTGTTGACTCTATACAGGGGTTTTATTCGCCCCTGTGTGGAGTACAACTCTCATGTGTGGGGAGGCTCCCCACATACAGCTCTTCTCAATAGGGTGGAGTCAAAGACTTTTCGTCTCATTAACTCTTCTCCTCTTACTGACTCCCTTCAACCTCTGTCTATTCGCCGCAGTGTTGCATCTTTATCTCTTTTCTATTATTACTTTAATGGTCACTGCTCCTCTGAACTGTCTGCTTGCATTCCTCCACCTCTACGACGGGCGCGTAGCACCCGTCTGGCAGCAAACTCTCATCCCTTTTCTGTCCAACTCTCTAATGCAAGAGTTAACCGTTACTCCCAGTCTTTCATTTATGCAACAGGTCATTTCTGGAACTGTCTCCCTCTGTCTGTATTTCCTGCTGCCTATGATCTCCAGTCTTTCAAACGCAGTGTGTCCAGGCATCTCAAAATGATCGGATCTTGAATTTGGCTCTCTATTATATTTTGTTTTTCTCTTGGAGGGAACTGTTACTGCGGGCTCATGGCCTTTGGTTCCTTCTTCCTCGCATTAAAAAAAAAAAAAATTAGGTTCTTCCACTACTCACTACTGCAACTTTCTGTTTTCAGACTGGTCTGTATGAGCAGTGGAAAAAGGAAACACTGGAAGCTGCTGCACGTGAAAGGCGAATGAAACAGAGGGAAGAAATAAAACAGCAAGGGCAGGATGGAACAGAACACAGCCAAACTAATTTCAGGAGTCTGTCTATTTTCCATATGCAGGGACCTCTGCTGCTTCTCCTGGCGGGCATCACCCTGGGCAGTGTGGCCTTTGTAGTGGAGAGGCTGCTGGTGTCGGAGCCTCACCCTTCACATACACCTGGACCTACGAGACAAATATTAGACTGAGTAATTTCACATATGACTCCCGCAGGCAGGTTTTTTATTGACGTAACATAATTTAGTATCTGACCTCTTCATCCTTAGGTCATCATTACTGTTGCATTCATAATATTAGTAATCATTTGCAGGAAACATGAATAATGTAGAAAAGGCGTCCAGGGATAGCCTACACAGTGTATTAATATTGCATTTTTAGTCCAAAGAAGAAAAAAACTAGTTCGGAAGTCCTTTTACTCTTATGAGGTGTATGTAAAGTCAGAATCAGAAAAAATAAAAGCGAATTAATTCACATTATTTTTTTTTCGCCTGTAACAGCTCGTAACAGAAAGATGTTAACATTAACTATCCTTGCTACTTTTAGGCAATGAATATACTATAAAGTGAAAGCGACATGACCCTAATTTTTAACGTACTTTTTACCATTTTATTTCTATCAGAAAATACAAATGCGTCTTTTATTCTTCTTCACCCTTCATGCATTGAATTGGTGGCAGTACACCAAGACAGAAATGTTTTGTTGACATATGACAAGCCTATTATCGAGAGGTATTAAAGAAGGAAGCCTTCATGAAGCGGCATCGATATAATTGGGCAGTTTCATTGCCTTCCTATAAACGTCCCTTAACAGCCCGTCCCCCGAAATGGCAATGCTGGATCTCAATAAAAGGACAGTTTTAAAATTCACTTGAGTTCATATTCAGATGAACCTGCGGCGCAACAACAACAAAATCATCACCACCACTATCAACCACCACCACCACCATCACTATCAAACACCACCACCACCACCACCACCAACAACAACAACAACAACAACAACAGTATCAATGAAGCAGATGGTTCAGATAAAGACATCAAGTATTTCTGAATCTTTAATTCAACTCTTAAACATACAAGTAACTACTGCCACTGTGGCTCACGGCGACAAGGGAGGAAACCTACCTACAGTACTGAACATTCACAAATGTAGTACACATATGGACTATACGGGATTTTGATAAAGCCAGGTACCATGTAGGGATTCCCAAGGGTTAATAACTTGCGTGATAAATCCTTAGGAAGCTACACTGAAACATCAAATGGGGCTTAATAAAGCCGAGTTCCTTGCTTATGAAAATCCTTAGTCTCTGAAATGAAGCATTATATGAGTCTTCTTTAGAATCAGTTGCCTTGAGTGTGAATTCCTTAGGGCCGCGTCAGACTTTATCCTCCAATTCCACCATAGACGATTCCAGTGCTGTTCCTCTATCACTTCCCCCCCGTTGACTTCCTCATAGCTGACATTAAAATTTCTTTAGCTGATGTATTTTCTGCCATCACAGACCTCAGTACTAATAAGGCATATGTCCTAATGGAGTCCCTCCTGTTGTTCTCAAGAACTGTGCTTCTGTGCTTACAACCTGCCTAGGCAAACTCTTTCGCCTTTGTCTATCAACTTGTACCTTTCCTTTTTGCTGTAAGTTTGCTCTCATTCAGCCAGTCCCAAAGAAGGGTGACCATTCCCAACCCTCTAACTATCGTCCAATTGCTTTAACATCCTGTATCTCAAAAGTTTTCGAGTCAATTCTCAATAGAAAAATTTTAAAGCATCTTTCCTATCACAACCTTCTTTCTGATCGTCATTATGGGTTCCGTCAGGGACGCTCCACTGGCGATCTTCTCACCTACCTTTCAGGCTCCTGGTCATCTTCCTTTCGGGACCTTGGCGAAAGCCTTGCCATTGCACTTGACATCTCAAAGGCTTTCGATCGAGTCTGGTATAAATCTTTAATTTCCAAACTGCCCTCCTACGGTTTCTATGCTTCTATTTTTTTTTTTTTTTTATGTGTCCGACTCTGGGCAAAGGCTCAGGGCCTATTTCTTGGGGGCAGTTGCCTATCCCAAGGCCCAGTAGTCCTCCTACACCTCCACATGTCACCACTTCGGCGCTAACACCCACCGTCCATATTGAATACATGCTAGGGCTGTCTCATACAGGACTGGTGTATTGGTATTTGCGGGGGTACTTTTACGACATGTCGGCGGGTCATCTGGTAGATCAGGAAAGTCTGCTTTTAGGAAATTCAAATCCTTAAACTGTTCCCTGCCCCAGCCGAGATTCGATCCTGGGTCCATTAGGACTGCAAGCCTCCTCTCTACCGATTCAGCCACCGCCTCCCCCTTCATATCTAACTTCCTTTCTGGTCGTTCTATAGCTGCTGTTGTAGACAGCCATCGTTCTTCTTCTCCATCTATCAACAGCGGTGTTCCACAGGGCTGTCCTATCACCAACTCTCTTTCTTTTATTCACCAGTGACCTTCTAAGCTGTACATCTAACCCTATCCACTCATACGCTGATGTCTCCACCCTTCACCTTTCCATTTGATTCCCTCATCGTCCATCTCAGCTATTTCTTCAACAAACAAGGGATGAGGCTTTGGCACACCTAATGTCTGACTTGGCTCGTATCTTTGACTGGGGTAAAAATAATCTTGTTGTTTTTAAAGCATCAAAGACTCAGTTTTTACACCTATCAAACCGACTAAATCTTCCACAGGTACACCCACTAATGTTTAATAATATTCAGCTTAATGCTGCATCATCCTTGAACATGCTTGGGGTTTCATTTACTTGGGACTTATCTTGGAAAGATCATATTACATCTCTTATAAAATCTGCTTCCAAGACATTAGGTGTCCTAAGCCGACTCCATCCCTTCTTTACCCCTGCACAGTTGTTGACTCTATACAGGGGTTTTATCCACCCCTGTGTGGAGTACAACTGTATGGGGAGGCTCCCCACATACAGCTCTTCTCAATAGGGTGGAGTCAAAGGTTTTTCGTCTCATTAACTCTCCTCCTCTTCCTTACTCCCTTCAACCTCTGTCTCTTCGCCACACTGTTACATATCTATCTCTTTTCTATCGCTACTTCAATCGTCACTGCTCCTCTGAACTGTCTGCATGCATTCCTCCACCTCTTTGACGGGCGTGTAGCACCCGTCTAACAGCAAACTCTCATCCCTTTTCTGTCCAACTCTCTAATGCAAGAGTTAACCGTTACTCCCAGTCCTTCATTTATGCTGCAGGTCAGCTCTGGAACTGTCTCCCTCTGTCTGTATTTCCTGCTTCCTATGATCTCCAGTCTTTCAAACGCAGTGTGTCCAGGCATCTCGAAATGATCGGATCTAGAATTTGGCTCTCTCATATTTTTTTTTTTTTTCTTGGAAGGAACAATAATTGCAGGCCCGCGGCCTTTGGTTCCTTCATCCTTGCATAAGAAAAAAAAAAAATGTATGTCCGCCGCATGACAGCGGATGACTTGCACTTTTTTCCGAGTCGAAACGAATCACTCAACCACCGCACAAGCCTCGCACCACACAATAGCCTCTCGACGGTCCTACAACACCCATTTGACACCCATTTGACACCCACTCACACGTTACTAACATGATCGTGAGACTATAAATCGATTCTCGCTCAACTCTGGCATGCTTTCGACACGATAACAGCAGGATAAGTACGTATTTGGTCGTTAGCCGTACCACATTTTAACGACGTGCCCATGGTTGTACACGACATACTCACAATTGCGAAATGATCACTATGACCATAGTATGACACATACAATTGCCATACGACCAACATCGGCCCTATATATATAGGGGGAGGGTCATCCACCCATTTCATTTTACTGCCGGAGCTACTACAGACAACATGGAGGCCAACATGGGCATCCTCGACCAAATTGCCACCAACATAACACAACGAAGCCTGTGAAGCCCAAGTCAGCTACAACCAGATGCTGATAAGCAACTTGAAACTTCAGCTGTGTTGCGCCACTGTTGAGTGTGTTGTCTGCATATTGTGTGTTTCGTGTGCACATCCAACAGAGATCGTGTGCCTATCCTGTGGGCCGTATGTATCCCATCTGGTGCCATACACGACTATGGCGGTATATCGTGTAGCAATCCAGATGTTATTGCGCTGTGTAGGTCGAGTGGCAATCATGTCTGCCACATGATAACCCGGTTTCACACACGCAATTACTTGTGTGGATATTGTGTTGTGATTGGACGCTGATCATGCTGAAG
Organism: Coenobita brevimanus; assembly: GCF_032717465.1. Lineage (NCBI taxonomy): Eukaryota > Metazoa > Arthropoda > Malacostraca > Decapoda > Coenobitidae > Coenobita > Coenobita brevimanus. The sequence continues at coordinate 5,108,421 of NC_136985.1, read as the reverse complement.
TCTAGTGACTCTTACAGTTGTCAAGTAGCGATCTGGCTGTTGTCGTATAGTGGTTGTGGATGTCGATTTTGGGAAGATATTTATCTTGTTGTTGTTGTGTTGTTGTCGTGTTGTGACCGTATAAAGATCGTGTTGTGGTCGTGCTACTGACGTGTCGATCGAACACAGATCGGGATCGATAAACTCGGCCAATCAGAGGATGACAACGGCGATTCCCACACGATCATAGTCCGATAACAACACGATAGTAACACGACAAAATATGACGTTTTTTTTCGTCACACACTCGGCCAAAAAATGGTGCATGCACTATTTTCTGGCCGACCACAGCCGACAATTTCCGACCGGTACGACACCCCCTTGAAAAGGACGAACCGAGGTGATCTTTTTACACAATAAACAGACGATGTTGACCGACTCGAAAAAAATTCAATTTCTTTTTAAAGATCGGCTGTGATCCGGGGCTATCGTACTGTGTGTGATGCAGGCTTTAGTGGTGCTTGAATGACTACAGTAGATAATCCAGTAAGCTTAAAATCTGTAGCAACAATCATCTATCTATGTACCTAGGCTGCTTCCTCCAGAGAAAGGGAGATAACCGAGACAGGACGACACACATCCAATTTACTCATTCACACACACACACACACACACACACACACATTTACTCATATCCTAGCCGGAAAGGGAGAAGGGACAGACCCTCACCATACCACACCGCACCTGGGTCAACTGCACAATGCAATCATTGACATCCGCAGCAGGGCCCAACAGCAGAGCTGGTTTACTCCAGCCATATCATGATGGACCCATCCCCTTACCCACACCTGACCTGATCAGCTGATCAGACCAAATGTGGGAGAATATCCCCTCACAGGTGTGTCACCATGTATTGATCCACAATTTCTCTCCAGTCATCCCTATCATGTGCAGCCACTCTTCCTTGCTCTATAGACATCCCTCTTGCATCTAACACTCTTTTCACATTGTCCATCCATCCTATTCATAGTCTTCCTCTCAGCCTTACACTTCTCACATCCGATTCAGTTATCTTTCTCACCAATCGCTCTTCATCCATTCTCTCCATATGCCCAAACCACTGCAACACCTCTGCTCAACTCGATCAGCCATCTCCTGCATAACTCCAGTTCTCCTTCTCACTTCATCTTTTCTCACTCAGTCCATATGCATCACTCCGCACATACTCCTGAGACACCTCATGCACATTACATTTAAACTCTTGCTCTCTGCTACACCCAAAATCCAAGTTTCACCCCATATAATGCAGCTGGTATGACTACACCCTCATGCAGCCTTGTTTTTACATCCATTCTATGTGAACGGCATCTGAACACTTTTTTCATTCCTCCCATCACCTTTCTTACTTCATTCATTGTAAACTTTACCTCTACATCTATTTTTCCATCCACTGCAACATGTGACTCTAAATACTTAAAACACTCTGCCTCCTCAAACAACTCACCATTCAAAACTACATTCATCCTACTACCATCTACCAACCTCGTACACTTCATAACTTTACTCTTATCCTCATTTACTCTCAATTTCCTCCTCTCACCTACCCTTCCAAACTCCTCTTCCAACTGTCTCATCCACTCGGAATCAGCCACAAGTGCAGCTGATTCAGATTCCACTCTCTACCATCGGCTTTCATTACACTCAAACCTTCACCTAACACTTGTGCATTCACTTCCCTTACAACACCATCCATATAAACAGTAAACAACCAAGGTGACATCACACATCCCTGCAGCAGCCCCAATCTCACAGGAAACCAATCACTCACAGTATATCCCACTCTTACTCACGTTCTACTATTTTCGTAAAAACTTTTCACTCTTTGTAACAATCTACCATCAAGTCCATACAGTCTCAAAACAGTCCACAAATCCTCCTTATCAATTCCATCATATGGTATTCCTAAATCCATGAACGCCCAAAACACATCCTTACCTTTCGTCAAATACTTTCCACACACCTGTCTCACAGCAAACACCTGATCCATGCATTCCCTTCCTCTCCTAAAGCCACACTGTTCATCACCAATCACTCCTTTTTTACCCTCTCTAACTCTCTTAATCAACACTCTACCATACACCATACCCACAACACTCAACAGACTTATACCCCTAAAACTGGTAAAGTCATACTTATCACCCTTACCCATATACAGTGTAACCACACATGCACTTGCCCAGTCAGTCGGTACCATACCGCTAACAAAACACACATTCAGCAATTTTACTAACTATATACTCAACAGTAGTAGCTCCACCATCCTTCTGACATTCCATAGGACAACCATCCAAAACTGCAGCTTTTCCTGCATTTATCCCCTTTACTGCCTCCTGCACTTCCTCAGTCGTGATCAAAGAATCATTCAGCTCTCCCAACACATTTATTCCTTGCATCCTTCCATCTGCCACAATCTCAGCCACCCTTTCCTCCTCTACATTTAACAATCTTTCAAAATACTCTGCCCATCACTTCCTTACTGCATCCATCTCAATTAACATCCTTCCATTCTCTGCTTTAACACGCTTTTCCTTCCCAGACTCTCCCCTTCGCACTCTCTTCACCTCCTTTCAAAACAATTTATTTTTCTATTCAAAATTCTGTCAACCGCCTACCCCACCCCTCATCTCCTGCCACTTTAGCATCGTCCACACCCCTTCTCGCCCTATTGCTCGTTCCCTTATCTCTCCCATATGACACCTCATCGTTCCTCTACAGTCACACTTCATATGCACGTCTCTTCTCAGCTACAGCCATACTTACTTCCTCACACCACCATCCACTTCCCTTTCTTACACCACTACCTACTCGTCTCACATCACACACCTCTTCCACATACCCCACTACAGCACACTTAAACAACTGCTATTCTTTCTCCACACCGCCATTTTCCTGATCTTTCACTGCATTCCACTCATCTTTCATTTTTTCCTGATGCTATATCATTTTCTCTCTTTTATCCAACTCACTGATTTTCAAAACCTCCCTATCATTCCTAAAACTCCTTGATCTCACCCATCTCATACCTACCCTCAACTTTCCCTCTGCCAGGTAGTGGTCAGACATACCTTCACCCTCCGGCATCAAAACATTCATATCCAGGAATTTTTCTCCTACATTCCTTGAGACAACCACATAGTTCATCAGTGCTCTATCAGCAACTCTTCCACCTTCCTGTCTCACCCATGTATACTTATATCTTCCTTCCCAAACAAGGTATTTCCAATCGACATCTCTTGCTCAACAGACATCCGTATCATACTTTCCCCATTATAAATTTATTCCAGGCACACCATGCATACCAACGAAACCTTCAACTGCTACATTTCCCACTCTAGCATTCAGATCTCCCATCATTACCACATTCATATTTGCTCCAAAATTCCGCAAACATTCATCATTCCAGAATAACTCCCTCGCTTCTTTATCCCTTTGACTACCAGGCCCCTATGCACTCACAAATACCCACAACTCACGTCCAAATTTCTCATTCAACCACGTCAGTCTCAATGACACCTTCCATTCAATCACTGCTGCACTTCCGGGCTCACTATCAAGGCCACTTCTTCTCTCGTTCTTCCTCTATCAACACCTGACATCCTTCCAGTCACACTTCCAAACTTAGATTCACCTTTCTCTTTCATCTTTGTTTCACTCAGAGCTAAAACATCCAACTTTCTTCTCACAAACATTCTCCCGATCTCCTCCCTTCTAGCCTGAATTGTACTACATCCACGCACATTCGTAGACCCTATCTTCAAGGTACGGGTATAACTCAGCCCCCTGTCTTTTTCTATGCCCTATTTCATTGTAGGAACTAAAAATACAGAGGAGAGAGTCCCTAGTCCCCTCATCACGTCCCTATTAGTCGCCTTTTACAACACGCAGGGAATACAATGGCAGAATTCTTCCTAGCACAGCCTTGTCGCAGAGTGTTGGTACCACCCCATCGTACAGCCAGCTTGTGTCCCCTACGCCACAGGATGGACACAATCATGACTACTAATAAAGAAACAGGGAGAATACCAATAGTCTGCCACTAGAGGGCAGGTTAATCGCACAAGTCCACCTCCCCCCCTCACACACACACAGAAACACTCTCCTTACCCCCACCAAAGCACTGATTTGCAGTGGATGAATTGGAGATCTAAAGCTTCTCTCTCTCTCTCTCTCTCTCTCTCTCTCTCTCTCTCTCTCTCTCTCTCTCTCTCTCTCTCTCTCTCTCGTGAAATAGTAGTTTCATTTATCCTATTAGGTTTATTAGTACGTGCATAGACGGACCTTCACTTCCATGTGAGGAAATTATTTTGAAGTTTAGGCAGGATTCTGAAAAATGACCCAAGTGTACCATATCTATTCAAAATTTGTCCATCATCTTCTAAACGATATACTAAAATCCAAGTAAGAGAGACATATTATATGATTACTAGCGGTATAAGTCCATCTCCTGCCTTGTTATCTGGGGAGCCACATATCTACCTACCCACTCATCCACCTACTCACTCACCCCACCAAACACAACCCCACCTTGGCTGCATTTTTTTTTTCTTTGGCAACACTCACTCATACAGTCCTATTGGCAACATTGGAGTGAGTTCAGTGTGAATGATTCGGCAACGTCACACCTTCGCTTGTGAACAGATGAAATAATTGGGGAAATTGGTCTTCCATAAGGTCTTCCTCATAAGGTTTTCAGTAACCATAGCTTGGTAGGGGTCTTCAGTAAATGTAGCTCGGTAATGATTGAGAATTGAAGCCATGTAGATCAACATTTATACCCTCCACCTGACAGAGTCTGAGTATGTTGTTATCACTGGGATCAATAACTGCTGGGTGGCAGAGCGTTGAGATTTCGTTTCCGGGCCAGAACTCAAAAAGTATTCACTACAGAGTCATGAAATTTCACATGGTTATGTGTCTTACAGTGAACTGGAGCCTTTTGATAGGTAGAATGCTGTGTCTTAAGTAATTACTTTTTTAATGTAAAAGTAACAAAAATGATTTTTCCATAGATTTCAATGCAACCTGCACAAGGAATCTGAAGGGCCTATTTTATGGGTTCTCAAGGCGTTCTCCTTACTCCCAGCTTTAAAAGATGGGGGGGGGGAGGGCCGTTATGTGCTTGGATAGGTGTGCAGGGAGGCGGGGGGGGGGGGTGCTTTATCAAGTGGAGAGTTATAAAACCCTAGTGTTGCCCATGTTTTACTTAGAATTGCTTCATATTTTATTTCCCAAAGCTATGCCCATATCGCACAATACCCTGCATATGGCCGTATTTTGTTTGTCTTACACCTGCCAGACGATTACAGTCAATTTAGAAGTAACTTCCTACTAGACAAGTTAGTGAGGGCTATGTCCAACTTCTCGAGTTGAATGTTGAATGGTCTCTTTAAGGTAAATGAAGATGTTGGAGGGGGACGCCTTCATGTAAGGGCACAGTCCGTAGCAGAATTAAAATGTCGGTCTCTGCCAGGATATCCTAATGATTTTGGTCTGAACCTAATTATATAATTATCTATCATGATGCTGACAAATACTGGTGATGTTAGAGCATGTTTGCAAACTGACCCTACACAGTATAAGCACAAAATCTTGCTAAATTTGACCTTAAGCTGACAATTCAGGTCTTATGAGTGAAACTTCTCAGTAATAATAAGCTTAATTTAATTAGTTTGATTCATGACTCAGTGTTTAGAGTGAGTGAAGATGCTGAAACTGATAAAACTACAACTGGTCATGATCTCAGGGCACAGTGTTGATAATGTTCAGAATCCTACGCTTTTGTACTGTACCAACAGCCACATATTCACGTTCATACTACTCAGAAATAGATGTTAATGCCTTAATTACTATGTCAGTGAACAACTTGAAATAATTAAAATTCAAGGTACGTGAAATCCATCCTAGACAATTTACCTACCAACAAAACTCCAGGCCCAGATGGAATTCCTCCAATTGTTTTGAAAAAGTGTTCCCCAGAACTTGCCTCTGTTCTTGCTAAATTATTCAGATTATGCATACGTATTCTTCATTCCCTAAATCATGGAAAGAAGCCAAAATCCACCAAATTCTAAAGAAAGGAAATTTCTCTGACCCCTCTGATTACAGACCAATAGCTGTCACATCTTCTCTTGGTAAGGTTTTTGAAACTGTAATTAATAAGCTCATAGTTAAACATCTTGAATCCAACAACTTTATTAGTGATAAACAATGTGGTTTTCGCCAAGAAAGATCCACCATTGACATTCTTAATTTCCTGACTCATACCATCCATCAGTCAGTTGACCTACATGGAGAAACTCAAGCAGTAGCCCTTGATATTTCTAAAGCTTTCAGTAGAGTGTGGCACCGTTCCCTGTTGTCCAAACTCCCTTGCTATGGATTAAACTCTTTTGTTCCTTTGATTTCCTCATACCTCAGCAACAGAAAAATAAGAGTAAAAGTAGATGATGTATCCACTCAATTAACGCCGGCGTGCCACAGGGATCAGTTCTGGCACCAACCCTGTTCCTCGTTCATATTAATGATCTCTTATCTGTCACTCACAATCCCATCCATTCATATGCAGATGATTCAACACTTCATAGTTCATTCACACTCAGACATCCATTTACAAAGTCTGATATCTCCAACTCTCAACTCAGTACAGCCATATCTTTAAATCAAGACTAATCCACGATCAGTGAATGGGACAAAATAACCTTGTCTCGTTTAATGCTGGTAAAACTAAATATATAGTTTACTAATAGACAGGTATTGCCAGAATCGTATATTACCTTCAGTGCTACAAATATTCTCATTTCCAAAAGTATTGAAATTCTCGGCATCTTGCTTAACAATGCCCCCAGCTGGACCTCTCATGTCAGATCACTTGCTAAAACCGCCTCAAAGAAGCTTGGATTATTGTACAGAGTCCGTAACTTCTTCACTGACGAGCATTTAGCTATAATTTATAAAAGTCATGTGCGCTCTCAGCTTGAATACTGCTCACCCTTGTGGAATGGATGTGGAGAGGTCGCATTAAAACAACTCGACAAAATTCAGAACAAAGCTGTTAGAATTATTAATACCCCTGCTATTACTGACAAGCTACCTCCCCTACAGGTAAGAAGGAATGTTGCCTACCTTGCGTTATTTTACAGATATTTTTATAGCAAATGCTCAGACAAAGTTGCGTCCATTGTGCCTTCCCTCCATGCCTTCCCTCGTGCTACACGGGCATCTGGCAATGCTCATGACTGGAATGTCACTCAGCCATACTGCAGAACTTCTGCCTATCAGAATTCTTTCATTCTCCGAACTGCATCTCTCTGGAACTCGCTTCCTCAGAGTTGTTTCCCTCCAAACTTCAACCTACAGCTGTTCAAGTCTAACTGTTACAGATATTTTATGAACAGAGGACACCAGTAGTCTGGTGCATGGATTTTTTTTTTATTCCTTTGTTTTTCCTTCCTCTGTTCTGTTATTTAAAAAAAAAAAAAGAGAGAGAGAGAGACAACTTCAAGCACGAGAGAAACTTCCATCCATCCATCATCCAATCCTACATTGCCCCATGAGGAGCGTAGGACCCCGGGGCTAGGCAATTGGTCCTGACATTGAAGATGAGAGTGACCAGCCTCACTCATCCCCCGAGTGGCATTACATGAGCAATCAACCCCAACCATCCCTTGGATATAAACCTTCACTGGCTCAATCCGATTGGAGCACAATAATTACCCACTAAACCACCAGGTGCCAAAATTTGGTTATATTGTAACCACCCGGCGTAGTAAATGGTTTTCTGGTGTACAGGAAACCATTTGGCTTGTCACTCAGTGTAGAGTCACCCACAGGCAGAAGGAAGAGGAAAGAATGAAGGAAAGAAAGACAGAAGAGGGAGTGTAAAGTTACCCACAGGCAGAAGGACAAGGAAAGAATGAAAAGGAAGATAGAAGAGGATGGAAGGAAAGAAGGATGGAGGAGAGGAAAGAGCAGACACCCGACAGCAGCACTACATCGAGTGAGCGGATGGTGAGCGCCCCCACCTACCACAAACGAGAGAAACAATGTGAACTAATTCATGAGCGCTGACAGAGGCAGCTTGGCGGTTCATCTAGTCCTTGTGGTGCCTCTTTAAGGAACTCTTTTGATGCTGCCGAGAAAAATTAGTCTTTCCTTTAGGCGTAAGGAGTCGCTAAATATTTCCAAATGTTTGAGGTGGCAGCTCGTGTTTCCTGGCCTAGTACCTCTTGATCGATATTACTTCAGTGCGCACTTTGTGTACAGCACAGGAGGCCTATATTGCTTTATCAGCTGACCAGTATGCTGATTATGAGGTGGTAAAAGATGCAATATGCAGGGTTTATGAACTTGTACCAGAGGTATACGGTCTTGGGTTAAGAACCACTTACAAACAAAAAGTTCAGACATATGTGGAAGTTATTAAAAAAATACTGGAGAGGAAAGAAAAAGTGAATTAAAAAATAGTCCATACATCAGATTACTGGCGTCTTCCAATCATAAATAATCTGTAACTGTTCGACTTGAACAGCTATTGATTGAGGTTTGGAGGGAAACATATCTGGGGATGCGAGTTCCAAAGAGATGCAGTACGGGGAATAAAAGACGGAAGTTCTGCAATATGGCAATATGGCAATGTGACAGTCCAGTTATGAGTGCTACCGGATGCCTGTGTAGCACAGGGAAAGGCAAGGAGAGGTGGCACAATGGATCCAACCTCGTATGAGCATTTGCCATGAAAGTATTTGTAAAATAATGCAAGGGAGGCAACATTCCTTCTTACCTGTAGAGGAGGTAGTTTATTTGCCAGAGGAAGGTTATTAATAATTCTAACGGCTTTGGTCTGAGTTTTGTCTAGTTGTTTTAGTGCAACCTCTCGCCATCCATTCCACATGAGTGAGCAATATTCTAGCTGAGAGTGCACGTGACTTTTATAAACTACATTTAACTGCCAGTCAGTAAAGAAGCTACGAACTCTTTACAATAACTTTGGAGGCAGTTATAGCAAGTGATCTGACATGAAAGGTCCAGCTGAGAGCAGTGTTAAGTGACGCACAGAGAATTTCAATACTTTGGAGATAGGAATATTAGTAGCACCGAAGGTAATATAGGAATCTGGCAATAACTGTGTATTAGTATACTGTATATATTTGGTTTTACTACCATTAAATGAGACAAGGTTATCTTGTCCCGATTCAGTGATACTACAGTAGATAAGTCTTGATTTATGGAGATGGCTGTACCGATTTGTGAGTTAGAGATATTAAACTTTGTGAATGGGTGTTTAAGTGTGAATGAACTGTGAAGTGTTGAGTCATCTGCATATGAATGGATGAGATTCTGGGGGACAGATAAGAGATCGTTAATATGAATTAAGAATAGGATTGGAGCCAGAACTGATCCTTGTGCACGCCAGGGTTAATTGAGTTGAAAATAGAATATACAGTATGTCATCTACTTTTACTCCTACATTTGTCACTGAGATAAGAGGAAATCAGAGGAACAAAAGACTTTACTCCATAGCAAGGGAGTTTCGATAGCAGGGAACGGTGCTGCACTTTATCATAAGCTTTAGAAATATCAAGGGCTACTGCATGAGTTTCTCCATGTTGGTCAATTGACTGATGGATGGTGAGAATCAGGAGACCTAGTATACCGGTATCAATGTACCTTTCATGGCGATAACCATACTGTGTATCATAAATTAAGCTGTTGGGTTCAAGATGATGAACTATGTGCTTATTAATTACAATTTCTGATACTTTACCATGAGAAGACGTGACAGCTTGGTCTGTAATCAGAGGTGTCAGAGAAACTTCCTATCTTCGAAATTGGGTGGATATTAGCTTCTTTCCATGAATTAGGGAATGAAGAAGTACGTATGCATAGTCTGAGTAATTTAGCTAGAACAGAAGCAAGTTCTGGGGAGCACTTTTCACAACAAATTGAGGAGTTCCATCTGGACCTGGAGCTTTGTTGGTTGGTAAATTGTCTAGGATGGATTTTATGTATGTAGTCTGTATTTTAAGTGGAGCAATTTCGGTAAAGTCATGTTCAAGTACTGGGACGTTCTGGTTGATTTTCTCTTCTATAAAGTTTTTGGCAAATGTACTGGCAAGGATAGTCACTTTACAGCATGGGTCATTTGTAATGTTACCGTCTGAAGATTTTAGTCGGGGAATGAGTGATGACTTGTTAACGTTATTATTGAAAGAACTGATAGATGACCAGAATATTCCCTTGTCACTGGGATTGTTTAGCAGTTTGGATGCTTCGTTCTGAAGAAAGTTTGATTTAGTGATTTATTACTGCTTTTGCATGGTTTCTAGCAATTCTAAATTGACTGAGCAATTCAGATGTTACTAATTATAAGTAAGAGTTATATGCTAATGATTTTTGGCCCATTGCTGTGGCACAATTGCTATCAAACCATTTCGGGGGAGTCCGATTTATTATTGAACAGTTAACTTGGCATGAACAGTTCCATATCAGCTTGTATTGCCATTAATGTGGGCCTGGTAGATTTGACGTCAGTAGAGAAGAAAGACTGCCATGGAATGTCAGCAAGATCACTTCTGAATCCATCCCGGTCTGCCCTATCAAAGTGCCATTGGGTCACCCTGACTGGTTCAGAACGGGAAGGTTTGGAGGAGCTGACTAATGAGGCTTTGATGAAATTGTGGTCAGAGCATCCAAGTGGTGAGAGTACTATCCTGTAATGATCTGGATTTTCTGTCAGGAATAGATCTAAGAGATAAGCGTTACGGTCAGGATTATCTGGTATTCAGGTTGGCTGCTTTACCAACTGCGTGAGATTAAATGATTCTGCGACCAGCTCGCATTCTAGACCAGTATCGTCAGTCTTGGCAGAATGCAATAACCATTCTATATTATGTACGTTAACATCACCCAAAACGGTAATTTCAATGCTAAGGGTAAGTTTAAGGTGTGTCAACTGTGTGCATAAGGAGTCAGATACACTGGCTTCTGAAGAAGCACTGGGGGAGCGAATTCTTCCCGCTCCTACTGGTACCTTGCCAAAAACGTTTCTAACAACTTTACCTCATCATCCTTCCCTCCTCTTTTCTATTCTGATGGCTCTGTAGGTAGTTCTTCTACTGATAAAGCAGATCTCTTCACTCAGACTTTCTCCTCCAATTCCACCTTAGACATTTTCTGGTGCTGTTCCTCCACCACTTCCACCCTCAGACTTCCTTATGGCCGACATCAAAATTTCTCCAGCTGATGTATTTTCTGCCATCACTGTCCTCAATACTAACTAGGCATATGGGCCTGATGGAGTCCCTCCTGTTGTCAAGAACTGTGCTTCAGTGCTTACACCCTGCTTAGGTAAACTCTTTCGCCTTTGTCTGTCAACTTGTACATTTCCTTCTTGCTGGAAGTTTGCTCTCATTCAGCCAGTCCCAAAGAAGGGTGACCATTTCCAACCCTCTAGCTATCGTCCAATTGCTTTAACCCATTTGCGTCCAGCGTCCTCAATACAGGACGGAACTGGGCATTTTCAAAAGATTATAAAGGAAGGAACCCCGGCGTAGGAACCTAATGAGCTTCGTGACTATAAGCCGATAGGCGAAGGGCAGTACGCTTACTACCCTTCTAGCAAAATCCCTCACACAAGAACCGTGGGAGTTAATGGGTTAACATCCTTTGTCTCAAAAGTTTTCGAGTCAGTTCTTAACAGATAAATTTTAAAGCATCTGATCGTCAGTATGGGTTCCGTCAGGGATGCTCCACCGGCTATCTTCTCACCTACCTTTCAGATTCCTGGTCATCCTCCTTTCGGGACTTTGGCGAAGGCTTTGCCATTGCACTTGACGTTTCAAAGGCTTTCGATCGAGTCTGGCATAAATCTTTAATTTCCAAACTACCCTCTTACGGTTTCTATCCTTCTATATGAGCCTTCATCTATAGCTTCCATTCTGGTCATTCTATAGCCGCTGTTGTAGACAGCCATCGTTCTTCTCTACCTTGCATCATCCTTGAACATGCTTGGGATTTCATCACTCGGGACTTATCTTGGAAAGATCATATTGCATCACTGGTAAAATCTGCTTCCAAGAGATTAGGTGTGCTAAGCCGACTCCGTATCTTCTTTACCCCGGCACAGTTGTTTACTTTATACACGGATTTTATTCGCCCCTGTTTAGAGTACAACTCTCATGTGTGGGGAGGCTCCCCACATACAGCTCTTCTCAATAGGATGGAGTCATAGGCTTTTCGTCTCATTAACTCTCCTCCTCTTACTGGCTCCCTTTAACCTCTGTCTCTTCGCCACACTGTTGCATCTCTATCTCTTTTCTATCGCTACTTCCATGGTCACTGCTCCTCTGAACTGTCTGCTTGCATTCCTCCACCACTACGACTGGTGCGTAGCTCCCGTCTAGCAACAAACCCTCATCCCTTTTCTGTCCAACTCTCTAATGTAAGAGTTAACCGTTACTCCCAGTCCTTCGTTTATGCAACAGGTCAACTCTGGAACTGTCTCCTCTGTCTGTATTTCCTACTTCCTATGATATCCAGTCTTTCAAACGCAGTGTATCCAGACATCTCGAAATGAACGTATCTTGAAATTAGCTCTCTTTTGTATTGTTTTTGTTTTTATCTTGGAAGGAACAGTTTGCGGGCTCCTGGCCTTTGGTTCCTTCTCTCTTGCATAAAAAAATGATAATATTCAGATAATTTACTTTATACAGTGAATAATCAAAATAAGCTGCAAGGAAGTTCAAAACAGTGTCAACTGCAAATTCAGATTTGGTGTAACAACAGGTGCCACCCTTGTTACGGAAGTTAGTGAGGAGATGGTAACCAGGAGAACAAAATAAGGATATTTCAGCAGGGGGAGAGATTTGGGATTCTGTGAGGAACAAAGCTAGGGGGGATACTAATTGAAGAAATAAAGTGAACTGAATTCAAATTGGTACTAATACCACGGATATTGGTGAAGTATTGGGCCGAACCTGTGCTTCTCTGCTGAAGAGGATGAACTGTATTTGCAATAGTCGCTGTCGCCACTTGATAGCAAGTGGGAGGACGCTGAGCTGCCAGTCCCACCCTGGCGGTGGTGGCAATCCGAGATTCCATCGCGTTTGCTGAAGTTAATGGAGCGGCCATTGCTACGGCTGAATGGAAATAGGTGTGATATCTAATGTGCATGTAGTGTGGTGTAGACAGTTGAAGGTAGAGGCAGTATGAGAGTATGGTGGCCTACTCTCTGTGTAAGTAAGAGCACTGAAAATGTTCAGCAAAGGGAGATGGGCAGGACCAGCTCCTGGGCCGGTGAAACGGGAGCTCCAGTTATCCCTATCACCAGCTTGCCTGCCATCCACCTCGGGAGTACCGCCCTGTTCGACTGGTGCTACGGTGTACTCCCTTGAGTACTTAAAGCTTTTGATCAGTGGCAGTACTCTAAAAGAAAATTAATAAGGATTTCACTAAGCTGGGAGAACTTATAATCATGGAGAACTTCACAAGGAATAAGAGTATTGCCAAACACGTTGACACTCACCTAGTTAAGAAAGAGGTGGGTAATTTTGCTGAGGCAGCTGTTGTGACAGATAATTATAGTATTATCGACATGAACGATTCTAAGCCTCGTTCAATTGGTAGATATAGGTGAGTGGATCAATTAAACTTAATAAATCCATCCTCTTACAATGCAGTTAAGATTAATTTAGATGACTTCCACTGGCAAAAACTGTGACCCTAAAGCATGTTAGTTCGACTACAGAGATGGAAGCATTGTTGCTAACGGACCAGGAAGAATTCCCAAGTTTTTATTGTTTCATAAAAAGAAGGGTCGTGTAGAAAAATGAAAGGAAGTCATAGAACTAAAGCAAATGCTCTGCTAAATACTTGGAGGATTGTTAATGCTGAAGCGAACAACCACATTAAAAAGACCGAATGGTAGTCACACACATCTGCATTAGTGTTAATAAGTGTGAAGCCAGAGTGGAGCACTCAGCTGTTGAAAGTCAAAGTCCTGAAGAGCTAGCACTGAACATTAGTGAAACTGGGATTCGAACCTGGGTCCACTAGGACTGCAGGCCACTTCTCTACCGTCTCGGCCACCGCCTGCCCGTAAACCCAAAACACTCCTCGGTTGTCTTACAGGCCACATCCGATCATAGTACTTTCACCAGTAGACCGCCAGGCCTTAATGCGGTTGTTTGGACTACACGAAACCATTTGGGTTGTCAGTCAGTGTAGTGTCACCTGAAGACAGCATTACACACAGTGTGTAGATGGTGGCGATCTGATTTAACAGAGGTGCAAAACATGTAACGGGGCAGATTTAAGGATACATTGGAAATGCAGAAGTAGGTAGAATTGACTATGAAGGTAGCAGGGCAAAGGGAGAGTACAGTAAATCTTGTCAAAGCGACTTCAGCAAAGATTTCCTCGAGATGAAAAACGTGAAAGTACAATGCGTTCCTGTCATGGACGGTACCTTACTGTTTGCTGCGTATGTAATTGTGTGTATTATTAAGCGTGCTTACCAGATTTCTACTATCTACAGATTGAAGTGGCCAGAAGTAGCTCGTGGTATAACAAAAAGCTATATTTGGGCTGGAAGAAAATCGTTCATAATTACGTTTCATCATTCTACTACCGTTGTTTTATGTCGGACTTTTTCAGTAACAGTAACGAAATTTGATACTGGAAAAAAAGTACAGCGTTCTGTATCTTTTTTTTTTTTTCAGCTTTGAAAGTATTATTTAATCACAAAATCATTGGCATTCAGCCTGTATGACATAGGGTCACAGTGGACGGCTTGATAATGGATTGGCCAATTATTTGGTTTTGCAGGAAAACCTTGATGTCACGACGTGCCAAACTATTACCGATTCTTAGTGTCAGACAGACATGTGGGAAGAGTATTTCTTTACAGGATCTTTATTTGTTATGAAATACTTTGTTTAAGTCTTGAATATGAAGTAAGAAATTAACATTCCTCTCTCAAACACACACACACACACACACACACACACACACACACACACACACACACACACACACACACACACACACATTCCAGCTGAGTGAGGGCATTGCTACCTGTTGGTAGCTCTGTTTTCCTGGTACAATTTAACGTGAATTATCAATGACATGTCCCGTTGTGTGTTGTACATCAATATTTTGCGTGAAATAACCAAAAAAAATGTATTAATCTCTACTGTTCAGATAATTTTGGAGCAAGCATATGGACAAATGAAACTATGTTCATTTACATTTACGTGATATCATACGTGAGCTAGACTATGGATATATGGTCTAAAATATTCCTCCATATACCACACTATTTTCCAGACTCGATACACCAAAGAAAGAATAATAACAACAATGATCAGTTCTCTTGGGAGGCATTTACTGTTATTTCTAAGGTAAGTTTGCTGTTTTTGTTCTCGTCACGTTGTTTATTCATCCCGGAAAACAAAATGTCAAGCCAAGCAAAATGCGGCAGAGCAGAGCATGTTCTGCGTCGTCGCTCTGTGCCTGGCGCTGATGTATAAAAGTGAGATGATCGAGAAGACACTCAGTAGGGAAGGTATCCGAGTGATGGAAGTTTCTGCTGTTTGGAAACCTGACGAAGACAAGGTAGGGCCTGCCATGCCCTTAAAGAGGTGTGTTAATACTTCGTGTTGTGATTTTTTACACTTGCAACATCTCTCTCTCTCTCTCTCTCTCTCTCTCTCTCTCTCTCTCTCTCTCTCTCACACACACACACACACACACACACACACACACGTTGAAATAACAGTTGGCTGCGTTATTGACTTTACAGTACATCGCCAAAATTACTGATGTAATCTTTATGTTGTCGTGTAACTGGCTATGTATGCAATGAGAATAAATATACCAGAATGGAAGCGAACAAATTAAGTTAGTAACGAACATAGTTCACCGTTAACATATTCCCAAATATATACACAATAATCCAGTCTGCAGTAGGGAATCATGTCTGTCTTAATTACCCGTCCGCACCCCGGAGGGGCTTGAGGACAGTTAATGATTTCACTCGGTTTGTGTGCCTGTTTGTATGTTTGTTTTTCTGTCTGTCTGTTAATAATTTTACGCGAAACCTACCAGTGCGATTTGGGCTAAAGTTACAGGGATATTTGGCTACGACCTTCTTATCACCTGGTTAAATTTTGTGCCAAATTCAACCAGAGCCCAGGCTGTAGGCCCCCCAAATGTAAAATGTATATTTCGTCTTTTCGACATAACTCCATTCAAATTCGTCATATCGACAAGAAACCAAAACCTAAAGATGCATCTTTCAAATCTGCATCCTGTAACATACCTCATTACATCAGGGGGGTCACCCCTCAGTTATCGGTAGGGGAGTCAGTGCGAGGTGTGTCAGGCCTAAAATATCAAATGGGCATAAAATCGTCCATTTCCACCCGATTTACTCCAAATTTATATGTGACATCTTTGACTAGATATCCTGTTGTGTTTATACGTCAGCACTAAAATGACTGCCGGGGACGGGTTTGCTGTGCCCGGCACCGCTTCTTGTTTTTTCATGTTTATTCCTCAGGGGAGTAGACTGTAGCACCAGTCGAGCAGGGCAGTACTCCCGAGGTGGATGGAAAGCTGATGACAGGGAGTGCTGGAACTCCCGTTTCATCAGCCCTCAGGACTAGTTCCTGACCATCCCCTTTTGCTGAACTTTTTCAGTGTCTCAGTTACACAGAGAGTAGGCCAGCATGCTCTCCAGTACAAATTTCTCTAACTATCTACACCAAACTACATGCACAGTACACACTACAGTTCCTATTCAAAATTTAACTAAAATGGCGTTTCTTCACCAAGCCTCGGAGTCCCCAGGGGGGGGGGACCATAAATGCCCCCACCATCTGCCCCTCTCCAGGTGATGACTCGAGGTGCCTGGAACCACTGTCTGACTCTCTTCTTCTTCATTTCTGCAACATTTGCGGCCTTTCCTCTAACTTTTGCTCTGTTGAGCACCACCTCTCCTCCTCTAAACCTCACCTTCTTTTTCTAACGGAGACTCTGCTGTCTGAGGCAACTGACAGCAAACCCTTTTCTGTATCCTCCTACTTTCTCTATACTCATTTCAAAGCCAAAGGTGGCTGTTGTGTATATATACGCAACGACTTATCTTGCTCTCGTGTTCCTGAACTCGATTCTTCTGAATTCTCTACACTCTGGCTTCGGCTTTCCTGTCATTCTCTGACTAAATATATCTGTGCTGTTTACTTATCCCCTAATTTTACTGACTATCAAAAATTCTTCAACTATCTTACTTCTACGATGGAACACATTCTATCCATTTCTCCTTTCTCTGAAATCTTCATTCTAGGAGATTTCAATGTTCACCACCACCTTTGGCTCTCCTCTCCTTTCACGGATCCACCTGGTGAACAAGCCGACATCTTTTCTATCCTTAATGACCTAGAGCAGCTTGTACAGCACCCTACCAGTATCCCTGACCGCCTTGGAGAGAGCTCCAACATACTTGACCTCTTCCTCACAACTAATCCTTCTGCTTACTCTGTTAATCTTTTCTCTCCGTTGAGCTCCTCCGATCACAAATTTATTACCTTAACCTGTCCTATCACTCCGGTACGGCCTGTGGACCCTCCAGGGAAATGTCGTCTGTGGCATTTTGGAGCCGCGGACTGGGAGGCCCTCAGGCAGTACTTCTTTGATTTTCCCTGGAATGATTATTGCTTCCATGGCCGGGAGCCATCTGAGTGTGCCTTGCACATTACGGAGGTTATTCTCTCGGGCATGGAAGCATACATTCCTTTCTCATATCCTTTGACTAACGCAAGAAAGCCTTGGTTTAATCACACTTGTTCTAATGCTGTCCGCAACAAGGAGAAGGCCTACAAAAGGTACTGGAGCCAACCCACCCCTGAATCACATCACCTTTACGTTTCTGCCCGGAATCGTGCTAAGTCTGTTCTTCCCTCTACTAAAAATAATTTCATCCATACTAAATGTTCTCAACTCTCCAACTCGAATTCTTCCAGCTCCTTCTGGCACCTTGCCAAAAATCTTTCTAACAACTTTACCTCATCATCCTTCCCTCTTCTTTTCTACTCTGATGGTTCTGTAGCTATTTCTTCTACTGATAAAGAGAGGGAGGAAGAACTATCTTAGCCGTGGACACAGAGAAACAAAACCTTGCTGGTAAGTTCTGTACTGTGTGCCACAAGGCTGGTCATATAAAGTGTTGGCAGGCTAAAAAGGTGGCACGCCAGGCAGCCAAGGCTAACACGTCTGGGCCTAGTATTTCTGGTAAAACCAGTCAGGCAAAAAGCAACCAAACCAGCCCACCACAGCTTGACCAAGCCAAAGCCACAAAGTCAAAGGTACAAAGGTGGTGTGTCATACATGGGCAATGTCCTCATTCGTCGGACTATTGCCTCTTTGTCATTCCCTATAGGGAGCAATTAGGAATCATGGCGAATTCGGGGGAAGCTCAGAGCCGCACTCAGGAATAATCTGAAAGGTCGTTTAGTCCACCGATGCGTGTGTGGCAGCTATAAAAAAGGTGAATTTATTGCCAGTTCCTTGGATTATAGGGAAAGGCCAGGTGTCTTTGATAGTGGACACCGGGGCATGTGCAAACATTATTTCTAGTAAAGTGCTAGAAAGACTAAGACACCTGATGCCTCATACACATTGGACGTTATCAGTACCCTATGTGATTTTGACAGGTGTGACAGGGAGTAAAATGAAGATCGTAAGCCAGGTACCGTTGACACTGAGGGCAGATAAAAGTTCTCCTGTATTACATGCTACATTCTATGTGGTTGAGGACTTCCCTCTGCCAGCTGATGGGTTATTAGGCCTTGAGTCCATGGAGGAGAATAATGTGATTATACACCCTCACAGACATTCCATTTCCTTTAATGGGAAGTAGTTTGTGGGCCTTGTTCCCTCAGCAACCAAAGCTGGAGATAGTGGCGTCCAACAAGAAGCCATTCAACCAGTTGTTACCCCAACAGGTGAAGTGTCAAGGGAACCACCGGACGAACACGAAACGGAGGGCATGGGCTGGAAGCAGGGAAAGGCTGTAATGAATGGGAGTCACCACTTGCCCAGTCGGACTGTGCAAAATTCCTGTCCGAGTACCTGATGTGTCGGTGGGAACTGATGTCGCATGCTTACCGTAGACCGTAAAACATAAGGCATTGTCGCTGGAGTCCACCCTGAGCAATGTCGGACAAGACCAGATGATGCCCCTCTCCATCACAAATATGAGTGGTGGTACAGTTAAGCTCAGAGATGGTTGTTATGTAGGCGACTTGATATGCTATGATGCCCCTGTAAGGAAACTTGACAATGTACCGGTGATCTCTCCAGTAGTTACATCGCAAGACGCCCCTCTTCATCGCAGATAAGAGTGGTGGCACAGTGTTGTTGACATGGTAGGGCAGGACGTCTTGGCGTATCTAGATGACTTGATAATTGTGAGCAAGGACATGGACACTCACTTTAATAGGAGGTTAAAACGAGTGATGGAAATCTTAAGGTCCATGGGTCTGAAAATCAAGCTGTTGAAACGAGAGTTCCTAAAGTCATGTGTTACATTTCTAGGGCACTTAGTCGACGGTGATGGCATCAAGGTTCTTCTGGATAAGGTTACTGCCATGATAAATTTCCCTACACCCAAGTCCAAGGTTGACGTTCGCTCGTTTCTTGGGCTCACTGGCTCTATAGGAGCTTTGTCCACAGGTATGCTGCTATTACATCACCGTTAATGGTGCTACTCAAGAAAGATGCAGCATGGAAATGGGGATCATCGGAAGAGAAAAGCTTCAACAACCTCAAGAAAGCCATGACTGAAGCACCTGTGTTAACATTTTCTAATTATACTCAACCATTTTACCTGTGCACGGATGCCTCAGGTTCGGGTCTGGGTGCTGTGTTACAACAGAAGGAATTTCAATGCATACATAGTGAAGTACGGAAAAGATTAAAAGCCTCAAGAGCGGAGATGATGGTGAAACAAAACAAAGGTAGTCAAGAAAAGACACTGGAGGTAGGCCAGAAGGTGATGGTCCAAAATCCTGACAGGATCAAGCCAGTAAGACAAGCGCTAGGCCTAACTAACCAATCGTCTGATGTGTTGTCCCCTCTGTCTTCGTCGCAGTCTATGTCGTCATCTGTACCTGTCCCTATCCAAGAGTATCGCAGCAAGCTATGATCCCACAGCAAAGGTGATTAAGGGAGTATTGTACTCCTCTCGTGTTGCTTGGAACGACAATGGACACGGACACGACTGCACTGATGCCAGGAGCACTGAAGAGCCCACTAGGAGAAGTCGTGGTGGTAGAAGATGCAGTCTGCGTGCACTACCCTGTGGATGACTATCTCCGAGCTCCAGACACTGTTAGAGGTGCTTTCGAGAGATTGTTTCACCTAAAACACGAAGTGTTGAACATGGGGAACTCACACGACTTGAAACAGCAGCTAATGGAAATAGGGAAGTCACCTGACCTGAAACAGCAGCTGATGGACTTGAACAGTGAAGCTTTCGTACAAGCCTTACATGCATTAGTCGAGCTTCAGACTGAACATATAGACAGGCTCTTAGACAGGCCTACTAAATTACATGTCACTTTACCTAATGCAGATTCTGATCTTTGCCGGCATGACCATGCACGTACTAAGAGAGGACTTGTGGACTTTCTAGATATCCTGTCTCAAAAGCTCTTTGGTACGGAGCTAGACAAGGACGTAGTGCAATTGGGCAGACAGATGCATGATTTGGCACTGGCAGCTAAGGCAAATAACAGGCTAATCGTACACACGTGTGAACAACTGGGTGAGTTCACTAACAAGGCTAACGAGATAATTGTGACTACCAACCATCTCGTTGGAATTGTGAACAATATCCAAACTAACCTGCCAACCCTAACTAACTTAGTGTTAATCGCTGAGTACTTACATGCTCTCGATGAGTCAGTCACTGCTTTGCAGTTGCACGCAGCCAGTATGGTGGATGGCTTAGTCGATGCAAGTTTGAATAGGGTTAATGATTTATTGCTTCCTACACATGTTTTAAGCAATGGTCTTGACGTAGCTATGGTAAAGCATGGACTTACGCCACTTTTTGGTATAAATCAGCTGGAGTATTATTATCCACTATTGGAGGCCCAGTTGACCCATGATGGCATCCTAATATTGGTACCTATGAGGAATGCTATTACATACCATGCATGGCGGTTCATTCCTTTCCCTCTTGTTACTACTAACAACACACTTGTCATTTTGAACAAAGTACAGAAGTGTTAGCTGTGTCTGATGACAAAAGGTATATAACAGAAACGACTGTGGATGAGTCTGAGAAGTGTAAGGCTTCTTTTCTTGATCTCCATGTATGTCCTACTTTCCATTTTGTCTTTACACAATCAGAGGTAGAGGAGTGTAAGATGGCCTTGTTGGACACGAACACTTCCTCTGCACTGCAACGATGAACTTTCCAACCCATCCAACTGAAGTCAGTTTTCCATGCTCATGTACATGCGAAACAATACTTCTTTCCTGAGACAGAGGACGTAACACTGACGTGTGCATCTCAACACCAGTTCCTTAAGGTTGTCGGATACTATGTTGGGCCTGATTTTTGTGAGCTGCACAGTAAAGAGATGGTAATTCTGCCTAACAAGTAACATATAGCTTTGTCGGTGAATTTCTCGTCCCAGTTACGACCCTTTCTACCTTCATTCAATGCTTCTTTGCTAAATGTGAACAGACTGTCTCATGTGTTTAACGGAATGTAGTTTGTTACTTACCTGAACAAAACTTATCTCAAACCATGTGTACTGTCCTGTCTTCCTTCATATCTTTCTCCTTCCTATTTTGGTCCTGGCGTTGGTCTTCTACTTCTTGTGGTCTTGTCCTGTGTTTGTGTTTGGGGCTATTATCTGAAAGGCATTAAAGTGGGAAACCCAATAAAACCACGGGTCCGTTCTCACGGATTAAAAGTGGATCTGCCTGAGTAGTTAGCTATCCTACATACTGGTTAGGCTACACGGTAGTTAGGACTACAGTGTCGACAGGGACGTCGAAAAGGTGTGGCCAAGCAAATTTCTGGTCCAAGTCATCACTTCTCATCACTTCCACATAGTATGTCTCACACTACTTCTACATGTTATATATATAGATGTGTTTATTCATATTTAATAGCCATGTTTTATAGTGTTGAGATAAATAACCAAATACAACTTCACTGTGAGTGTGGTGTGGGAAAGAGATGAGAGCCAGACATGTAAAGGCTAGCATTTTCAGACGTAAACAGGGAGAGTAAAGGAGGGTGAGAGAAGGTTATAATTTCTGCATATGTCTAGGACTTGGGGAAATATATATGTTACTACTCCACATGCAATTAATACTGCCGTGTTGAGAGGTATGATGTGCATGGTAGAGCTGTAACTCACACCTACTCATGTCCATATCTCACTAAGTCTGAGAGATGTGGCATCTCTAATTTAGCTGACCTGTACTGATTCCCAGGGCGGGCAGTGAGGCAGGTCAGATCACTTTTAGCTCTCGTCAGAGGGAGACGCTCCATTACTTTGTTTTCTCTCTTGTCGCAGCTGTAGTTTTCTGTGGCACAATAAAGAGGGAGAAACACAACTGCTCCAGTTTTTCTGATTCACCTGCACGTTACCTTGCTCTTGTTTCACGGACTCATCACCACCAATCTCGGTGGCACTGTGGCAGCAGAGACCAAAGCCATGGGAACAAGTAGCAGCAAAAAGATATTTGTTATGCTATGTGTTGTAGGGTCGACTTCTTGCTCTCTGAACACGAGCTACTGAGCTGAGGTTCCCTTTCAAGACCGGGTCTAGAGCATACAACAAGAGGAATAGAGCATAATTGCTTGGGTCAACCAACCTTATACGTATATTACCTCAATTACAACTTACAACAGAAAACAATATTAATATCATACACTGAGCAGGTACAGGGACACAATAGCACTAGTGAACTCTGGCCCAGGCTGCTGTGGTCTTGGGCTGCTCACAGGTGTCGTCCGGGTATGGAGTGAATCTCGTCAAGTGTGCCCTCCTGCAGGAGGCACGGGACTACTGCCAAGGGCTGGGGCATCCGGAGTAGGCTGCTGGGCGGCATGGAGGGAGGCCCTTCCCTAGTGGGGCCTCGATGGGGAAAGCGGCCCTCTGGACTGAGGCCGAACAGGGCGAGCAGGCGGGCTTGCCTTCGCCTTCTCCTGGAGGAGGACCACTTGCTGATGGGGCTAGGGATGTCACGCCCCAGAGTCCTGGACACTTGGGTGTCTGGGGGCTGCGGTCTCCCTCGAGTCGAGTCACTGTCAGGAGCTGCCTAAGGCATCCCTTCCCTGTGAAGTCCGATAGCAAGGGGCATCGCCAGGGTGCTAGCTGCAGGGCACGGACTCCCAGGCTTACGACAGCGCCTCGCCAGATCTCTTCCAGCTCCAGTTCCACCTGGGAACTGCTTCTGTGGGGAGAGAGAGAAGGGTGTCCTGCTCGGCCTCTGGGTGGGTGTTGAGGCGAGCAAGGGATCCTCCGTAGAGGCAGTCGCAAGGGCAGTGGACGAGGGACGTATGGTGGCCGTTCCCTCCCTGACACAGACAGTGGCCGTCATCGCGGTTCCACGTGCCCCTGAGAGCAGGTGAAGGGCGTACGGTGGCTGTCCCTTCCCTAGTGTAGACGGTGAGCATAACCGTGGTTCTGCCCTTCTCTGGGGCCACAGCAGGGAGACATATGGTGGTCATTCTCACCCCCAGCGCGGAAGGTGGCCGTCACCGTGGTGGTGTTCCCAGGAGTGGCTGCAGGTGAAGGGCGTACAGTGGCTGTCACCATAGTCCTGCAGGGGTAGCAGCAGAAGAGCATACGGTGGCCATCTCTTCCCTCCCAACACGGACGGTGGCTGTCATTGCGGTGCTGCCTGGGACTGTATTCCTATAAGTCCCACCCCGATCCTGTCAAGGGCTGGCCTGGCTGGAGGGTAGTCTGCCAGGGCGGCGTTCCTGCTCCTGGCTCCGTTAAGGGGAAGAGGGGTGCAAGGTCGTAGGGGACCGAGGCCCATCTTGAATGGGCCTTACGCACACCCTATGAGCCTCCCTGTGGTCTCCCCCTGGGGTGGGTGTTTCGACATCCTGTCCGTGGTCCTCCATGGGGTGGGTATTGAGCCACCCCCACCGTGGTCTCCTGTTGGGGTGAGTATTTCACCACCGTCGGTGGGGTAAAAGTCATGTCCCCGTGGCTGGAGCTGGTAGATGTCCGAGGTGGTGGTCCAGTGTGTTGGTGAGATGGTGGAGGAGAGTGATCCAGTGGTGGGTGGGTAGGTTGGGTTCCTGGTACGGAGCATAGGTGATGTGGAGGGTGGAGGTCTGTGGTGTCTTCAGGAGGAGGCAGAGGAGGTGAGGTGTCCCTCGGATATGGTGGCGTTTTCCCTGGGCAGGGGACCAGGTCATGCAGCGTATCTTCATCTCTGGTGGTGGTGAGTGTTCAAGGTCTCCCGGCTAAATGCTGGTGATGGGTGAGGTGACCTGGGTTTTATGGGAGTTCTGAGGGCAGTTGCAAATCCTCTCCCTGGAGGATTGGATCGGTGAAAGTTTCCACTGCTCCTGGTATATTCTGTGTGATGGGGGTTGAGTTGGGTGTCGTAGGGTGGTTGTGGTAATGTTGGGGGTGTGGGTGAGGGTGTGGCTGCATACCTGGATTGTGGGCAGGAGAGGCAGCAGGATCTGGTTGTGGTGGTGGTGAGGACAGGTGTGGGTGGTGAGGTGGTGGGACCACGTGGTGCAGTGGCCGGGCGTGGGCAGGTGGTTGATCATCTTGGTGGTGGAGTACGTGGAGTTGTGGCAGTGGTGGTCGATGAGGGGCTTGTGCACGGTCTGGTGTAGGGTGTGGTTGTGGAGCAGGGGACGTGTGGGGAGGAAAGCTGTGTGGATGTAAGGGTGGTGGCGGGTGGTGTGTGGTGTAGGTGATGTGGTGAGGTGACTAAGGGTGGGTGGGGGGTCTTTCAGCCGGGTGGCTGAGCCTGTGTGTCCTGTGGTGGTGGCGTGGCGGTGGGAGATGATGTGTCAGGTGAGGTCACAGTGGATGCGTCGGGGGCCCATGGGGGTGGTGTGGAGCGGGTGGAGGGTGGGGTGGGGGAGGTGGTTGTGGAGGGAGGGGTAGGTGAGGGTGAGGAGGAGGGGGTGAAATAGCAGGCGTATGAGTCAGATGTGTGCTCTGGGGTGGCAAGTGGTGGTGGGGTGGTGTGGTAAGGGTATGGGGTGGGTGCGGTGTGATTGGGCAGTATCGGGTGGGGGACGAAATTGTCACACATGACGATTTTTATATGTGTGCCTGGTGTTCTGATACTGAATAGTAACTTGATAGGTGTTGGGGACATTGATGACTGTGAAGGGCCCCTCGAACTGTGGTGAGATTTTGTTTGGGATCGGTAGTTGCGCTACTACTAGTGAGTCTCCTGGCTTGTGTGGGTTGGATGGGGTGATGTCTGGTTGCAAGTCCTGGTGCTGTTGTGAGTGGTGCAGTCGGCTCTTGAGGTGGTGAAGGGGGTCAGACATGGGAGACATGGGGGGGGTTGGAGGTGGTGTCATAAGGGTAGGAGGAGGGAGGTTTCTCCAAACACCCGTTCGTGGGGGGTGATTCTGTCTTCTCTGGGGCAGGTGTTCATTCCCCACTGTATAATTTTCACATGCGCTGGCCAGTCTTCACTCTTCATTTCCTGTATTCTGGCCTAAACTTGGTTGAGAAGGGTGCGGTGGCTCCTTTCACACACTCCATTCCCTTGGGGCCAGTAGGGAGAGGAATGGGAGATTTGGTAGCCATAGATGGTGGCAAGTTCTTTCCAGATCTTGCTGGTAAATTCCAGTGCATTGTGTGAGTGAAGGGCTTGGGGGATGCCAAAGTAGGGGAAGACGTGATGGACGAGTGCGTCAGCCAAGGCCACAGTGTGGTGTTCTTTGGCGGGGCAAGCGATGAGGAATTTTGAGTAGGTGTCTACAAAGGTATTGATGTATTTGTAGCCAGTTTTGGGTGGTAGGGGGCCAACCACGTCTACAGACAATAGTTGCCATGGTTTGTGGACAGTGATACTTCCCAAGGGGCCAGGTGTTTGGGTGGTGTCCTTGCCTAGTGCACAGGCCCAGCAGGCCTGGCTGACCTGTTTGGCCAGGTTGGAGCCAGGCATCCAATAAATGTCATTGAATACTTGTAGCTTTTTGTGCCGAGATGGATGCCGTTGTTGGAATGTAGGTGGGTCATTGCGTGGAGGGCGGTGTCTGGATCAAGGACTATGTGTCCGGACTGGGTAAACAGGTGATTGCCATACCTGTGGAGCTTAGAGAGCACCTGGGGTGGTATCCAGTGGGGGTGCTCATTGTTCTGCCACTGGTGTAGGAGGCTGGAGCTGGTCATGATGGAGTTGATCAGCAGGTGGGACAAGGCATCGGCGTTGGTGTGTAGTTTTCCTGGCCGATGGGAAATTTCAAAATCAATCTCCTCAAGAGTTTCCCTCCACCTGATTAGTTGGGTGTTGTGGTTGTGCGACTGGCATAGCCATTGCAGGGACTGGTGGTCTGTTATGACGGTGAAGTGAATGCCGGAGAGGTAGGCTCGGAAGTGCTCCAATGCCCAGATAATGCACAGGCATTCTCGTTTGGTGGTAGTGTAATTCTTCTCGGCTTTTTTGAGAGTGCGGCTGGCACAGGTGATTATGTGTTCTTGCCCCTCTTGGACCTGGGCTAGGACGGTGCCGATCGCCACTAGGGACACGTCAGTGTACAGGTAAAAGGGCAGGGTGTAGCTGGGAAATGCGATGACCGGAGTGATGATGAGTTTGGTTTTGAGGATGTGGAATGCGGTGACCAGATCGTCAGTCCAAATGAAAGACTCGCCCTTTTTAGTTATGTTGTGGAGGGGTTTTGCAATGTTGGTGAAACCCTTTACAAGACGCCAGTAGTAAGATATAAGCCTGAGAAAGGTGCACACTTTGTGGATGTCTCATGGTAGGGGGATGTCTGCGATGGCCTGTAGATTGTCGGGGTCAGGTGATATGCCTTCCTTTGAGATGATGTGACCCAGGAAGGAGACGGACTGTTCAACCACGATGCATTTTGACAGTCTGAGTTTAGGTCCCACCTGGCAGATGCACAGGAAGACTTGCTTGAGGCGCTGGAGGTGGTTGACCCATGTTTGGCTGAAAATAATTACATCGTCCAGGTATGCCAGGCAGATCTCCAAGGTGAGGCCGCTGAGGACTGACTCCATTAGTCAGGAAAACATGGCGGGGATGTTACAGAGACCGAATGAGAGAACATTGAACTCATAGTGTTTCCCATTACTGGTCGAGAAGGCTTTCTTTCCTCGGTTCTCTGGGTGTACGGGGACTTGCCAATATCCTGATTGGAGAACAAGGATGCCCCAGATAGGGTGTCAAGGGAGTTGTCTATCCTGGGTAGAGGGGTGGTGTCCTTGGTGGTCACGTCATTCAGTCGTCTGTAGTCCACCCAGAAACACATGGTGCCATGTTTCTTTTTGACCAGGACGACTGATGAGGACCACAGGCTGGTGGATGGGGAGATGACACCAGCATCGAGCATTTCCTGGACCTGCCGGTCTTCCTCAGACTGTTGTTTAGGGTTTATCCGCCATGATTGTTGGTGAATAGATGGTCCTGTGGTGTGGATCTCGTGTGCCAGGTATGTTGTGTGGCTGATGTCTGTTGGTCCTGACGAGAATAGGTTTTGGAAGTCCAGGAGGAGGTGTCAGAGGCTGTCAGCTTGGTGAGGTGAGAGGTTTTCAGTTAGGGGGGGTAGGGTGGCAGGGGAGGAGGGTGGGGTTGCACAAGGCTCAGCCTCCTCCATTTCTCTGACCCTTAATCCTATGGGGAGGGTGAGGAGGGTGGTGGAGATGATGGCAAAGCATACTGCTCCGAGTGGGGGGGAGAGGAAGGTGGGCGACAGTAGGCAGGAGAAGTCCCCAGGTGGTAGGCTAGGAGAGAACAGGACGTAGATTCCGGTGAGTTTGTTCAGGTGTAGCCAGGCCTCGTGCTGGGGGTGAATGGTCAGGGTGAAGGCAATGGTTGTGGGGAAGGTGGGGTGTGGAGGAGTGGGGGGCGAGGGGAACAGGGGCAGGATGGAAGACATGGCGGGAGGGGACTGGGTGAGGGGGGGAGGTGGGGGTATGCATGTGCAGAAAGGCTGTGAGGGGGGGTCTGGAAGCTTCTGGAAATAGAGACGTCATTTGTGACAGTGGATGTTGGTGTGTAACTTCTGCAGGAAGTCCAGCCCCAAGTAGTCATCATAAGCATGGCAGGTAGAGTCGAAAATGATGAACTTGTGTTTGGTGGATGCTTGCTGGTGGGTGTCGGCACGTAGGGCCCAGGTTTCTCCACATATTGGCAAAGGGCCATCCTCCGCATCTATGAGGTGAGCTGAGGTGGGGAGAAGTGGGCCAAAAGCCGAGATGTGGCGGGAGTAGAAGTGGCTGTAGAGGCAAGATCTGGCCACTCCCGTGTCGACCAGTAGCCTCGCTTTTACTCAATTCAGTCTCATCTTGTCGTAGACCAGGGGGCGATATTTCTGTGAAATGGCCCCCGCCACCGTGGGTAGGTGCGGGGTCAGTCCTAAAAATCCAGCAGTTGTGGGGTGTCTTCTTCTTCTTCAGGTCCCATTTCCCTGGGGTCGGCATAGTCGGTGGTGAGGCGTTGTCCTCGGCGCCCTCATTATCCAGTGAGGAGACTTTGTGGCGCCCTTGGGTGGTTGTCCTGCGCCAGGCAGCCTTTAGCTGCTCACAGAGAGGGCAACTGCAGCTGCAGGTGGAGAATTCCCACAGGTTGATAGAGATCAGATTCGTATTCTCCTTGGGGTTGGGGCGTCTCTTGGTAGGGTGTACCCTGGGTATGGTGGGTGTTGTTGACAGCCTTGTGCGGGTGGGGGTTGTCCACGGTTTTTGGTGTGGCATCATCCTCTGGGTGGGGAACTTACTGACTGCGCTGATGTGCTGTGGGGTGGAGCAGATGGCTAGGAGGCACTGCACAAGCTATACATCTTTGTTGAGGTCTCCTGATGGGTCATATATGGTAAAATGCTTCCTTATTGTGCTAGGGAGGATCCTCAACATTGTATTAATATGTATTTTTCCTGGGTGGCTGCATTAGTCTCCAGGTAGGTGGCAGTGATGAGTCACCTGGACTGGATTAGTGTGTCGTCCAGGTTGCCGTTGTAGGTGAGGGCATCGAGCTGAGACAGAGCTATGACTTTCCCCAAGGATGGCGTGACTGCCTGAGTCACAGTTTGGGTAAATTGCACCAATGTTAGCTCTGAGGCGATCTTTGTGGCAATACTTGACACTGCCTTGCCCAGGTGCGGCAAAGTAACTGCTATCTTCTCCCCGTTGTGGTCAAATCCTATGTCCAATAGTGGCTTAACCATAGACAGGTATGTATTAATATCATACTGTCCTGGGACAAACTTTGGTAACTGCACATGTGGTTTGGCCACCATTTTGTTGAA
Organism: Coenobita brevimanus; assembly: GCF_032717465.1. Taxonomy (NCBI): domain Eukaryota; kingdom Metazoa; phylum Arthropoda; class Malacostraca; order Decapoda; family Coenobitidae; genus Coenobita; species Coenobita brevimanus. The sequence goes on along the minus strand of NC_136985.1, from coordinate 5,078,867 downwards.
CTTTCCCTTATGTTTCTCTTTGTACTCTGACCGGATCAAGAACCATCACTAGCCACCAGTGTTATGCTACGTGCTCTAGGGTCGACTTCTTGCCCTCTGAACACGAACTACTGAGCTGGGGTTTCCTTTCAGGACCAGGTCTAGAGTATACAACAAGAGGAAAAGGGCATAAAAACTTGGGTCAACCAACCTTATACGTATATTACCTCAGTTACAACTTAGAACAGAATACAATATTAATATCATACACTGAACAGGTGCAGGGACACAATAGGACTAGTGAACTCTGGCCGAGGCTGCTGTGATCTTGGGCTGCTCACAGGTGTCATCTGGGTGTGAGAGGAATCTCGTCAGGTGTGCCCTCCTGCAGGAGGCACGGGACTACCGCCAAGGGTTGGGGCATCTGGAGTAGGCTGCTGGGTGGCTTGGAGGGAGGCGTTTCCCTAGTGGGGCCTTGGTGGGGAAGGCGGCCCTCTGGACTGGGGCTGAATAGGGTGAGCAGGCAGGCTTGCCTTTGTCTACTCCTGGAGGAGGACCACTTGCTGATGGGGCTGGGGAGGTCACACCCCAGAGTCCTGGGGGAGATGTGGGGTTTCTCTGAGCACTCGTTCATGAGGGGTAACGCTGTTTTCTCAGGGACAGGTGTTCATTCCCCTCTCCACAAATTTTACGTGGGCTGGCCAATCCCTGCCTCGCATTTCTTCTATCCTGGCCCATACCTGGTTGAGGAGGGTGCGGTGACTTCTCTCACATATGTGAGAGAATAAATATGGGATATGTGATTTACCATATTTATGTCTTTCTGTAGCATGATACCTACCAGAAGTATGCCCATATTTCTGAGCCTGTCTGTTGCTTGATGTGTGTGACCTTGAATTTCGCTTACAGTCTGTTTGTCTGTACTCTGGACGAGTCTTTGGTCTTTTCTTGTACTAAACTTATCACTGCAACAGCCTCTGTTACTTTCATCCCTGTTTTATTGGATTGTGATATTCCAGTCACACCTGCTTTATTGCAGTTCAACTCAATCTCATGTACATGATCAAGTAAATGCATTCCTGGATTTTATGGTATAGTCTTTGTGATTCTTAGAACACTTTCAGGCAATTTACATAGTGCAGCCGGTTGTTTAATGCATTTTACTTGGAAAGGGAAGGTTTGGAGCCTCTTGGCCTTTGATTGACACTGTTACTGTGAGCAGGGCAATAGGCAGAATGCAGCTGGGTAAGGCAGCAGGCATGTCTGGGTTGACTGCTGAAATGTTGAAAGCCTCAGGAGATATAGGAGTGAGGTTAGTCACTGACCTGATAAATACGATTATGAGTGTGTTGTCCCAGATGATTGACTGAACAGTGTAACTGTAAATGTATACAAGGGGATGGGTGATGCCCTGGAAAGAGGAAATTATAAAGGTATAAAGCTTTTAGATCAGAGGGTGAAGGTAATGGACAGAGTTTTAGAAGGTATGATCAAAGAAAGAGTGAATACTGATGAGATGCAGTGTGGGTTTATCCCAGGCAGGAGGACCACTGATGCCATATTCACCGTTCAACAGCTTCAGAAAAAATATATAGGATAGAAAATGGAACTGTGCTTTGTTTTTGTTGATTTGGAGAAGGCCTTTGACAGAGTCCCTAGAGAGGTGATGAAGTGGGCAATGAGAAAGTTTGGGATCAAGGAGTGGCTAGTTAGGGTGGTAATGGCCATGTATGTGGGTGCTTGCATCCAGGTAAGAGTGAATGGAGATTTGAGTGATGAGTTTTCCATGAATGGTGGTGTGCATCAGGGGTCAGTTTTGAGTCCTTTGTTGTTTATCAAGGTACTTCAGGCCCTCTCACGTGACTTCAGAAATGAACTCCCGTGAGAGATGTTGTATGCTGATGGTTTGGTGTTGATTGCAGAAGACGAAAGGGAGGCGGAGGAAAGATTTAGGAAGTGGAGAGATGCTATGGGGCACAAGGGCTTAAAAGTAAATGCAGATGAAACAAAAGTGATGATATCTAAGGTTGGTGGCGGTACAGTCAAAGCTGAGGGAGAGTGGCCATGTGCAATTTGTCACAAGGGTGTGGGAAGTAATTCCATCTTGTGCAGTGTTTAAGATAAGTGGGTGCATAAGAGATGTAGTGGTATTAGAGGTAGACTGCAAGATAATGGTGATTATATAATGTGCGGTGTGTCAGGGAGAGCAGGTGGAGATTGTCAGACATGAAAGGATTGATCTTCTTAGTGAGTCTCTTGATTGTGTGAAAGCGTTTTTTATTTGGGAGACATGTTATGTGCTGGAGTTGGGGCTGGAGCTAGCTGTGTGGCTAAGGTAAGGAGTGGTTGGAAGAAGTTCAGAGGAGCTGTTGTCTCTCCTGACATTGAGAGGACTCTTCCTACATGCTAAGGGATCACTGTATGCATCATGTGTTGGGAGTGCAATGCTGTGCGGTAGTGAGACCTGGGCAGTAAAGGAAGACGATATTCACAGGATTAAATGTACAGAAATGACAATGTTTAGGTGAATGTGTTGTGTGTCCCTGAGTGCAAGGCCTGGGTTGACTAGGTTTATGATGGAAGAGTTAAGAGGTAGGATGGGACTGGAGTGTATTGGTGCTGTGATGAGGAGAAGTAGATTGCGGTGGTTTGGGCATGTGCAGAGGATGGGGGATGATAATTGGGTGCAGAAAGTGAGAAGCATTAGTGTTAGGGGGGGGGGTTGTTAGGGGTAGAAAACATTTACTTGGACATCCTGAAGCATTTGAGGGAGGCAGTTTGAAGGAAGAGGCCTAAGGCATAGACAAACAAAACCTGGATGATGCACCATGACAATCCATCTGCTTACACATTGCTCCTTGTCCATGACTTTTTGTGAAGCACAAGACGACCATCAACCCCCATCTGCCCTGCTCTCAAGATGTGGCCACATTGTGTGGCATGGTGCGACTAGTGTTAGACTAAAGCTCAAAGTTGCTGGTGCGCAGGACTGTCACGATCACAATACGGCTGCTACCACTCTACATATCTTGTAGAAGGCATCCCACACTGCCTGGTTTTTCAATTTCCATAATTTTCCTTCTGGGTGCATAGGTCCTCTTCTCCACCAACTATTCCTTAACCCACTGATGATTGTGAGGTAATACATTTTCTTGCTCCCCAGGCTAGCCCGGGCACCATTATTTTTTTTTTTTTCAAATTTCAAAGTTGATTTCTTTTTCTTACAAATGTCAGGAGAATCATTGGCATAACTGGTAATGTGTTTATTAGCATCCAAAACCCATCTTGATATTAACTATGTTTCGCAGAAAAAGTAATGAAATTACTGCACATGCGCCATTAACGTGTAAATGTATGGGCGATGACATCTGCGATGAACTTATTATCTGAGTGCTTGGGATGGTAGAGTAGGGTTGTGGAAACATACCACTGACTTTCATTCCCTTCCCATAATTGTTTCCAGTTTTTTTATACGTTTTGCTAATTCGACACCACTGGCACTGAAAGGCATCATTCAACGTTGGTGGCTATCAACCCCTAAAAGACAGGTGTCCACATATGCTGTCTGAGGGTACTAGGGGCAAAATGACGGGTGTTCGCATATGTGGTCATGCCCCCCCACCCCCCACACCCACCCCAACAACCTCATTCCCCTACCACCACACCCACACACCATCGCCCACCTTCCCCATCACCACCCCCTCACCGCTCCCCGACTGCCCCAGACCTCCCACCCACAAACCTGTACAGTCTCCCAAAGTCCCTCCACAGCCCCCTCAACCTACCACACTACCCCCTACCAGCCCTAATTCCCACCCTCACACCACTCACACCCTCCCCACCCCAACTCCCCCCTAACCACCCCCTACCATCCTCCTTCACTCCCCCACCATCCACTCCCCACGCCCCCACTACCCCACCATCCCCCAACAACCCCCATTCCCCCACAATCCCCCACCCCCTACCCCCCACAACCTACTCCAAACACTCCCAACCCCCTACCCCATACCCACCTCCCACACAACCCCATCCCCGAACCCCCCACCCCCATAACCACCCCACCTCTCCAACCCCCACTGCCACCCCCACTTCCTACTCACCCCCACCCCTCTACCCACCACCCACCCCCTCCCCACACCCACACCCCACCTTCCCTAATGACCCAGCCCATTTCCGTGCACAACCGCACACCCACGCCCCACCTCCCCTAACCATCCAGCCCATCCCCTTACACAATGCCACAACCCCCCCACCACCCCTCCCACCCCCCAGCACCAACCCTAACAAAACCTTCACCATATCGTACTCCCCGACTATGCCGATCCTGAGAGTATAGTAATTCCTTTAACCCTTTCGTGCTCAGATAAGTTTTTAAGTTTTCTGTTCTACGACACGTCGACTCCCCTCCCCCCAGGCCGCCGCGTGCTCCAAAAAAGTGTATTCCCTGGTTATTTTCACCACCCAAACATATTTATTTTCCCACAAAACCCACATATTCCTATTCATCGATGTTTGTTCTACACAATAAGCAACAAAAACACACACACACACACACACACACACACACACACACACACACACACACACACACTATACGTACATTAGGGTCGTGTGAATTAACATTCGGGAACATACATCTGACGTCACAACATCATAAGTCGAATGTTTACTGATCAGTCTGTACATGTTATACCATCATTCGAAAGAGAATTTTATTAGCTTTCGAATGGATGAGGTCCCAGTTTGACACGAGGTATGGTGTTTGAGTAATAAACGAAAAAGTAAAACCCATTTCCGACAGACAACAGATTTTTTATTTGGGGAGCTCCAGCGAAAAACTTTTCTCGGCACTATTATGTTTTTATTTTATCATCCTATGTAAGAGTCTTCATTTGATTATATGTTTGAATATTTATTTTCAAATTGAATGGCTTGAGGGAGACAGGATCTTTTCGAGACAACGCTTTTTGTAGTACAGATTAGATCTCCTTATTTATCCCTATCCAAAAAATTTTGTCCAAGTTAATAATAATAATAATAATAATAATAATAATAATAAAACACGAGTAATGGAGAGAGGGATGGCATTGGTAATGAATGGTGATGGATGGAATATCTCAAATTTGTTGTATGCTGATGATGCAGTACTGCTTGCAAGTACTGGACAAGAACTTGGTAGGCTAGTGCAGAGTTTTGCTGAAGTCTGTAAGCGTCGTTCCTTGAGAGTAAATGTAGAAAAGAGTAAAGTGATGGTTGCTGAGAGAGAAGGTAACTCCCAGTGCAATGTAACAGTGAATGGAGAGAGACTGGAATTGGTAAGAGAGTTCAAATACCTGGGTACAGTGACAGAAAAGAGAGGAAAATGTGCAAAAGAAGTCGAAAGTAAAGTGACACAAGGAAGAAAAGTAGCTTGTGCAATGAAAGCCTTGATAAGAAACAGAGGCTTGAGTGTTGCAGCTGCACGAGGCTTACATGAAGGAGTGTTAGTGCCAACTTTAACATATGGATGTGAGACTATGGTGTGGCAGGAAAATGAAAAGTCAAGAGTAAGAGCAGTGGAGATGGGACTGCTGAGGAATGTATGTGGAGTACAGAGCGTGGATAGGATACGAAATAATGTGATTCGTGTAAGATGCGGAGTGAGGACGTCGATGGATACCAGAATTGAAGAGAGTGTACTGAGATGGTATGGTCATGTGGAGAGAATGGATAACAATAGAGTGGTGAAAAAGGTACATCTGAGCGAATTCGAAGGAGGGAGGAGGCGAGATAGGCCAAGGAGAAGGTGGAGAGATATGGTGGATGAATGTGTGAGGAAGAGAGGTTTGGAAGTCAGTGAGGCTAGGGAACTGTCAGGAGATTGAGCTGGCTGGATGAATTTTGTGAGGAGAAGTGCATGATCAGGGATTTTTGGCACCCCTTTTTAACGTGGCAGCGTCTGGATTGACTGTCAGATACGAACATGTGAAGCTACAGAACGTGGTGAATGTGTTTGGCGTATCCGATAGAGCCAGGATTCCGGGGGCTTGAATGGTGAGTGAATGGAAGCGTGGCCCATTGGATGGGGCAATTTTGGGCTGTCTGGACATTGCTACTCCTCACCCTGCCCTAGGGTGGGAAAGTAGGTCCAGATGATGTTGATGATGATGATGATGATGATGATGATAATAATGACAATAAAACTATGGTGGTACAACTCTAAACTGGCGGCTAGGGTGTGGCGCGAACCTCTTTACAGTGTTGCTATGTTTCCCAAACCTGTGATGTGAAACGGCTGTTATATATGTAAAAGGCATCACAAATAAGATAAACACATATGAATATAATGATAACGTGTGTATTATAATATATGAAAGAACAGTAAACTTATTATGCATAAAATATTTATTCCTCAATACAGAAACGTGGCATAAATAATTTACAGTGTTGCTAAAAAAAAAAAAATGTAGTCACTTTTATTGGCATTTACCGCATTTCTGGGGTGGGTAATAATGTCACAATTATGATTATAAGATAATGTGCAGGAATATAAGTAAAAATATGCCAATTGCTTAGTAAAAAAATAATACATTAAACCCTCATGAGCGGCAACACTCACACAGACCTAGTCTAACCCAGCCAGAGCTTCCTCGTGTCACCACTTAAAAAGAACGTGCCAAGACTTTTACCTCATGGGTGGTGTGGAAGTAAAGTCAAATTTACAATATGTACAATATAATGTAAAAGAAAATAACCAAAAATACCATAGACGAGAGAGAGAGAGAGAGAGAGAGAGAGAGAGAGGGAAAGCAGGCCAGGGGCAGTGTTGAGTGCAATGACAAGCTGAGGGAGAGATCGAAGAAGGAAGGGGAGGAAGGAGGGAGAGAATGATTGAATGGAAACAAATCATGGCGCTGCACCAGCAAGGTCATCTGGTGCCATATGTAAACAATTATAGTTTTAAATATAATTAGATATAACAAAAACAAAATAAAGAAATGAAAGCATAAGTTTATAACAGTCATTCATAAAAGAAACAAAATTCCCCAGGGAGACACACATCTCCCCCCAGGAGAGAGGGAGAGAGAAAGAGAGAGAGGGGGGGGATCACGCGTATCAAAAGCGTGGCAATACTGTACAGAGCTTCGCGCCCCACGCTCGCCGCCAGTTTAGATTTGTCATACCATAACAATAGTAGTGGTAATAGTAGTAACTGAGATACTGGCTGTGGCAACTAAGGACATCACTACACCCCCCAGGAGGCGACTACAGAGGAGTATATGGTGCTCACGTGACGTCTGTATAGTATGGACATAAAGTCCCACTATTCCTTGGAGTGCACCTGGTGCGACCAACCCAGTCCGAGTGCACTACCTCCTGGCCGAGCCAGCCCTCGCCAGGATCTGAGTGGAGCTGAAAATACAGTTCCAAGCAGCACCTCAGTGATGGCTGGTAGCCGCTTTAATAAAGTGACGGCCCGTAGCCACACCCTCGTGACGCCCTGTAGCCACACAAGAAAGTGACAGCCTGTAGCCGCACCTAAAAAGAGACGGCCTGTAGCTGCTCAAAGTGCTGCTCACTCCCCCTGCAGAACCCGTGATGGCCTGCAGCAGCACGTGGGGAGAGAACGGTACGCCCCCTCTCCTTCTGCAGTTGTCTCAAAGGGCACGACACTGGTGACGGCCTGTAGCCGCACCAGTAGACAGGAGATGTCCTGTAGCTGCTCCTCACCTACACATTACCCTTCATACGGGACTGCAGTGACGGCCTGTAGCCGTGCCCGAAGACAAGTGACAGCCTGTAGCCACACTTCGTCTGCGGTCCTGTCAGGAAGTCGGGCCCCGGTGATGGCCTGTAGCCACACCAACTGGGAAGGGATGGCCTGTAGTCTTCCTCCTCCTGTTGCCTAAGGGACCTCGGTGACAGCCTGTAGCTGCACTAGGAAGGGATGCCACAAAAGTCCCTCGCCCCCTGTGACTTCGCAACCCGAGGACCACCTGCACTCAGCCCTACCCACCTGTGGTGGTGTAGGTCACACCTCCACCCACCTGGACCGAGGCAGCCCCCAGGAGGAGAACTTCCCACTAGAGGGCTGGTGGAGAGGCTCTGTGCTGTCCCTGGGGTTGTACTCCATACAGCCAGCACCCGGGGGAGACCAATGCCTGACGGACTCCTGCCCGAGGCAACGCCACAGCCCTAACCTGACAGCGGAGCAGCAGGAAGGAGACCGCAGCCGACAGACCCTCGACGGCACCCCCAGTACCCCGGGGCGAGACCTCTCCAGTCCCAGACAGAGGCGATGCCCTTCCCCCACCAGGCGCCTACGGGAGATTGTTTGGCCCCAGTCCTGAGGGCCAGACCCCCATCCCTAGCCCTGATAGTAAGGGGCCCTTCACCATGCCTGACTGCAGTCCACGACAAGAGGTGACGCCCCTGCTAGTTGTCCCATGGCCACTGGACGAGAGGGCTCCTAAAGGGACTCCACCAATGTCAGGCTGGCACCTGTGAGTCTCCACCAGGCCCCCCTCCCCCCTTGCCCGTCAACCAGTGATTGTGATACATACTCCCTAAAGAGTGAAAGCGAAAGATGAAAAGTCAGTGTCAAAGTAAGAACTCTTGTGACTGTGCCCATCCATCCCTGTGCAAATTGACAAGCCATACCCTAACCTCTCGCAGTGAAATAAGGCACTAACATAAGGACTGTGAAACTGTGTACCACCTATTTACCCAAACTTAGAACAGTGTCTGTCTTGTATCCTGTAAAATACACTTAACCTATCTGCCAGCCTGAGTATTGACTTTGTATAGAATATCGTGTAACTGTCTGTCTGTTCTGTATCTGAGATTTTGTTAATATATGTGTAAGGTTGTTGCCCAAAGTTTTTACTGTATACCCTGTTCCTCTTATATTGTATCCTAGCTCTGGTCTAGAAAAGAACACTGCAATTTAGGTGTTTTCAGGACGGGAAGCCGACCTAAAAACACCTAGCATAACACTGGTGGACAGCGGTGGTTCTTGACCCGGGCAGAATAGAGAGAGCAGCAAAACAGGGAATACATCAAAATGGCAATGAAACTGCACATACAATTACCCAAATTCGACCAAGAACAGTATGACATCCACACATATCTATCCATAGTCAAACTGCTGCTGCATATTGGTTTTGAGGATGATAAACAGATGATAGCTGTCACCCTAACACTTCTGGGCAAAGCAGCAGCCAGCATTGCACCCAAAGTTGTCCCCGAACTGACATGGGTGAACTTCACTAAGATAGTAATTGAAACCATCACAACTTCTCTGGGAAGAGTAGAGGCATTGTCACAACTGGATGGCTTAACTTACAATGGGAACTTGGATGATACTCTTACCCAGGCCAGGTGACTTGTCACCGCCGCATACCCGGAGACAGATGCAGAAACCCGGGAACAACATACATTCAACACCCTCCTCAGAGTCCTCCCCAGTATGATCAAGGAGCACTTCGCCATCCATGACCCAATGGGAGATGAGGACAAGGACATCCAGCTGATACGGCGACTCCTAACCTCCCATTCCAACCCTTAGTAAATCATTGTGGTTAGCAAATTCCCTACGAATAAACCAACACCACACAACAAGCCATTACCACCACCAGCTCACACCAGCCCCACACCAACACCCAACTTACATAGGGCACACCCAACAAACAAGCCCCCTAGCCACAAGGAGAACCAAAACCTAATTTCAATCAACCTCTGGGAGTTCTCCACGTGCAGCCACCGATGTCCACTGCACGACATCCGTGAGCAACTCAAAGCTGCCTGATGCAGACTAACCACCCCAGGCCAATGAAAGTATCATCCCTGGAGAACGAGGGCCCCAAGGACGACACCACACCAACCAGAGATACTGATCCTAGGTAAACAGAACCAGAAGAAGAGATCCCACAACAGCTGGATTTTAGGCCGGCCCCCACACCTCCCCACAGTGGCAGGAGCCACCTCCCACAAATATTGCCCCCCAGCCTACAACAAGATGAGACTGAACGGGGTAAAAGTGAGGCTTCTGGTCGACACGGGAGCGGCCAGATCGTGCCCTCACAGCCATTTTTACTCCCACCTTAAGTCGTCTTTTGGCCCATTTTTCCCTACATCGACTCATCTTATAGACACAGGGGACGTCCCCCTACACATCCGTGGGGAAACCCGGGCCCTACGTGCCAACACCCATCAGCAAATTTCCTCACAACACAAGTTCATCGTTTTCAACTCCACGTGTCATAACTACGATGGATATCTGAGACTGGACCTCCTGCAGAAACTACGAAAACCATCTATTGCCACAAGCGACAACTCCAGTTCTGGAAGCCCCCAGCCCCTTCCCCCGATCCTCCAAAATCCGTGTGCACCTGCACACCCCTTCCCGCCCCCCCCAGCACCACCCCTCCCCACCCCCTCTTCTACTGCCCCCATGGCCCCCCTCACCCACCCCACCTTCCCTGCCACCACCACCTCCACCATAATGATTCCCTCTCAGCACGAAGCTTGGGTACCACTGAACAGGCCTACTGGAGCATCTGTCCTATTGTACCCTGACTTGCCGCCCAGAACCCTCTCAGCCTGCTTCCTGTCCCCCACCTTCCTTCCCCAGCACATTGCAGCAGTCAGAATCACGAACATCACCATGATCCCTCTCACGCTACCTAACGGGCTCGTAGTAGGAGAGATGGAAGAAGCGGAGCCATGCACCACCATCCCCCCCTCCTCCCCCACCTCACTGCCCCCCATACCCAGGCATCTTTCACCCCACCAATTGGATACCCTCTGCCGCCATCTCCTGGACTTTCAGGACTTTGCATCAGGCCCTTCAGATATCAGCCACACCACCTACCTGACACATGAGATACACACCATAGGGCCGCTGATCAGCCAGCCATCCCGGCAGAAAAACCTGAAACAATGAGCTGAGGAAGACCGGCAGGTCCAGGAAATGCAACTCGTAAATGCCGGCGTAGTTTCACCTTCCACCAGCCCCTGGTCCTCCCCAGTCATCCTCGTGAAAGAAAAAGGACGGTACCATGCAATTCTGCTCGGATTACTGCCGCCTCAACAACGTAACCATCAAGGATGCCACCCCCCTTCCCAGGGTCGACAACTGCCTTGACTCACTGTACGGTGCCTCTTGGTTCTCTACCCTGGATCTCCAATTGGGGTATTGGCAGGTCCCCGTACACCTGGAGGATAGAGGGAAAACCGCATTTTCCACCAGTAATGGAAAACGTTATAAATTCAACGTCCTGCCATTCGGCCTCTGCAATGCTCCCGCCACATTCTCCCAATTGATGAAGTCCGGCCTCATTGGCTTCACCTAGGAAATCTGTCTGGCATACCTGGACGACGTCATCATTTTCAGCAAGACATGGGCTGATCACCTCCAATGCCTCAGGAAAGTTTTCCAACTCATCAGCTAGGCAGGCCTCAAGCTCCGGCCTTCCAGTGTGTCTTGGCTGCACGGACTGTCTCTTTCCTGGGGCACATCATCTCGAAAGATAGAATATCACCCAGCCCTGATGAACTGAGCGGAATCGCAGAGATTCCCCTATCATGACACATCCACGAGGTCTGAGCCTTCCTGGGCCTTACCCCGTACTACCGACATCACCAAGCCCCTCCACGACCTAACCCGGAAGGGAGAACCATTGACCCAGACTGACGAGCGGTGGGCTGCTTTTCAAGAACTTAAAAACAAACTTGTCACTGCCCCGGTTGTTGCATTCCCCGACTACACCCTGCCCTTCTGACTGTATACTGACATTTCCCTGATAGCGATTGGCGCCATCCTCACCCAAGTTCAGGCCGAACGGAACTATGCCGCCACCAATTGGGAGTGCCTGGGCATCAAGTGGGCCCTGGAACATTTCCGGGCTTACCTATCCAGAACGAATGTTATGATCATCACAGACCACCAGTCACTCCAATGGCTCCGACAGTCCGATACCCACAATGCCCATTTTATCAGATGGAGGGAGACACTAGAAGAATTTAACTATGAGATCTCTTATCACCCCAGCAAGTTCCACACTAACACTGACACGCTCTCCTGTCTCCCTATCCACACAATTCAACACGAGCCGGAACTCCTCCAACAGTGGTGCAGCAAGGACTGGCTGCCCTGGATTCCACCCCACTTTTTCACCAAACTCCACCAGCAGGGTGACCACTTGTTCACCCTGTCGGGACACATCATCCTCGACCCCAACTCTGCCCTGGACACTATGAGGCACCTCCACATCGGTAATGGGATCCACTTGGGTATTAAGAAACTCCTCCAGGTGTTCAGTGATGCCTATTGGACCCCCAACCCCTCCAAACTGGCCAAACAGATCACCCAGTCTTGCCGAGCCTGTGCATTAGACAAAGACACCACCCTCACAGCTGGCCCTTTGGTGAGCATAACTGCCCACAAACCTTGGCAGTTACTTTCTGTGGATGTAATAGGGCCACTGCCACCCAAATCAGGCTACCGATACATCATCACCTTTGTGGATACATATTCCAAATTTATCATTGCATGCTCGGCCATGGAGCACCATGCCGTTGTTGTGACTGACGCCCTAGGCTGCCACGTTTTCCCCTGCTTTGGAATTCCCAGGGCCCTACACTCGAACTATGCCCCCAAATTCACCAGCACTACTGTATATGGCAAGAGCTAGCCAACTTATTCAGCTATCGCATCTCCCATTCCTCCCCATACTGACCACAGGGAAACGGAGTCTGTGAAAGGAGCCACCGCACCCTCTTGAACCAAGTACGCACCAGAATCGAGGAAACGAAAAACGAGGATTGGCCAGCCCACGTTAATATTGTCCAGTGGGGAATCAACTCCTGCCCCCAAGAGGATGGCATATTCCCTCACGAACAGATATTCGGGAAAGCATCTCTCCTCCTACCCCTACGCCGATACCTACAGCCGCCCTCCACACCCCCCACGTCTGACCCTCTCCACCACCTGCAAAATGGCCTGGACTTACAACCTGATGCCACCCTCTCCAACCCCTACAAACCGGGTGACCCCGTGATGGTCGCAAAGCTGCCAATTCCCCACAAACTCTCCCCCCACTTCATGGGCCCATACACCGTCACCCACGTCCCTAACCCCTACCAGGTAACAATAGATTACAATAACACACCATGCACCTACAGAAATCACCACATACGCCTGTTCTGTACCACCACCTCCCCTCACCCCGCCCCGCCTGCTTCCAACATCACCCCACCTGCAATCGCCACCCCAGACCCCCTTCCCAACTTCTACAATTGCTACATCATGCCCTCCTCCTCCATTCCCTCCTCCTCCTCTCCTTCACCACCAACTCCTTCACCCACCACACTGCACACCACCTCACCTCTAGCCTCACTGCCGCTGCAAATCCTTCCCCCCAGCCAACACCCCACCCCCACTCCATCCCCCCTTCACCCCCCACACCTCACACCACTTCATCTGCTGCCCAGCCACCACCACCCAGGCTGAGCACACCAAAGCCACCCACAATCAGGACCCCCTCACACGCCCACACATCGCCTTCTGCCACCTTCACCTCCACATCACTTCCCCCGTCATCACATCACACTCCCCCTCCGCCTCTGGACCCCCACCTCAAACACCCTCACCTCCTGGCACAACTCCACGTGCAACCAGAGCACCACGAGGCCGCACTCCTACATCACCACCCACACCCAACCTGAAAACCATTAGCACCCATTCTGGCTGCCTTTCACGCCCTCCCACAAGATACACTGCCACCCTCTCCCCTACCCCCCTCGCCTCACCTCCACCACAGGATCCAACCACCCCCAACCCCCATACCCCCAACACAATCCCTATCACCCTTATCCTACATCAGGTCCAATTTCCACCCACCCCTATCCCTGGGGAAAACACCTGCGCTTCTGCCCTAGCATTAAACCACTGCCACCTCCCTGGTCGCCAGCATTCAGCTGAGGTCCCCAGTAGAGCAACCATCTCCAGCCATGAGAACACAGCGCACCACCTGGGCACCAACCTTCAGCAGAAAGCACAGCGTCCGCAGGCCTCATCATCTACTCCAGCTCCTCTGCCCAGCCTCCCAACCCTCCACCCTCATCCTCACCTGCACCCCTCACCACGATGAAAACCTGTCAACAACACAATGGACCCCTCTCTTGCAGCACCTGATGCCAGCCCACAGCACCAGCACCACCAAGACCTACTACCTCCAGCCACGGGGACGTGACTTTTCCCACCAAGACGGTGGTGAAATACCGGCCATGGCAACTAAGGACATCACTACACCCCTAGGAGGCGATTACGGAGGAGTATATGGTGCGTGTGCAACGTCCGTACAATATGGAAATAAGTCCCACCGGGCCACACGCCCCTATTCCTCAGAGTGCACCCGGTGCGACCAACCCAGTCCAAGTGCACTACTTCCCGGCCGAGCCAGCCCTCGCCAGGATGGGGGTGGAGCTGAAAACACAGCTCTAAGCAGCACCCCAGTGACGGCCGGTAGCCGCAGAAACACAGAGATGGCCTGTAGCCGCACAACAAAGCGACGGCCTGTAGCCGCACAACAAAGCGATGGCCTGTAGCCGCACCTAAAAAGAGATGGCCTGTAGCTGCTCCAAGTGCTGCTCACACCCCCTGCAGAACCCGTGATGGCCTGCGGCTGCACGTGGGAAAGAATGGTTTGCCCCCTCTCCTTCTGCAGTTGCCTCAAAGGGCACAACACTGGTGATGACCTGTAGCCATACCAATAGACAGGAGACGGCCTTTAGCCACTCCTAGCCTACACACCGCCCTTCATACAGGACTCCGGCGATGGCCTGTAGTCGCACTTAGTCTGTGGTCCCGTCAGGAAGGCGGGCCCCAGTGACGGCCTGTAGCCACACCAACTGGGAAAGGATGGCCTGTAGCCGCCCTCCTCCTGTTGCCCAAGGGACCTTGGTGACAGCTTGTAGCCACGCCAGGGAGGGACGCCACAAAAGTCCCTTGCCCCCTGTGACTTCACAACCTGGGGGTGACCTGCACTCAGCCCTACCCACCTGTGGCAAAGTAGATCACACCTCCACCCACCCAGACCGAGGCAGCCCCCAGGAGGAGAACTTCACACTAGAGGACTGGTGGAGAGGCCCTGTGCTATCCCTGGGGTTGTACACGATACAGCCTCAGTGACCTAGAGCAGCTTGTACAGCACCTTACCCATATCCCTGACCGCCTTGGAGAGAGCTCCAACATACTTGACTTCTTCCTTACAACTAATCCTTCGGCTTACACTGTTAATCATTTCTCTCTGTTGGGCTCCTCTGATCACAACCTTATCACCTTAACCTGTCCTATCGCTCAGGCACAGCCTGTGGACCCTCCAAAGAAACATCGTCTGTGGCACTTTGGAGCTGTGGACTGGGAGGTCCTCAGGCAGTACTTCTTTGATTATCCCTGGAATTATTATTGCTTCCATGGCCGGGAGCAATCTGAGTGTGCCTTGCGCATTACGGTGGTTATTCTCTCGGGCATGGAAGCATACATTCCTTTCTCATATCCTTTGACTAATGCAAGAAAGCCTTGGTTTAATCACGCTTGTTCTAATGCTGTCCGCAACAAGGAGAAGATCTATAAATGGTTCTGGAGCCAACCCAGCCCTGAATCACATCTTTTTTATGTTTCTGCCCGGAATCGTGCTAAGTCTGTTCTTCACTATGTTAAAAATAATGTCATCCGTACTAAATGCTCTCAACTCTCCAACTCGAATTCTTCCCGCTCCTTCTGGCACCTTGCCAAAAATCTTTCTAACAACTTTACCTCATCATCCTGCCCTCCTCTTTTCTACTCTGATGGCTCTGTAGCTATTTCTTCTACTGATAAAGCATATCTCTTCGCTCAGACTTTCTCTTCCAATTCCACTTTACACAATTCCAGTGCTGTTCCTCCATCACTTCCCCCCTCTGACTTCCTTATGCCTGACATTAAAATTTCTTCAGCTGATGTATTTTCTGCCATCAGAGGCCTCAATACTAACAAGGTATATAGGCCTGATGGAGTCCCTCCTGTTGTTCTCAAGAACTGTGCTTCTGTGCTTACACCCTGCCTAGGCAAGCTCTTTCATCTTGGTCTATCAACTTGTACCTTTCCTTCTTGCTGGAAGTTTGCTCTCATTCAGCCAATCCCAAAGAAGGGCGACTATTCCCAACCCTCTAACTATCGTCCAATTGCTTTAACATCCTGGATCTCAAAAGTTTTCGAGTCTATTCTTAGTAGAAAAATTTTAAAGCATCTTTCCTATCACAACCTTCTTTCTGATGGTCAGTATGGGTTCCATCAGGGATGCTCTGCTGGCAATCTTCTCACCTACCTTTCAGACTCCTGGTCATCCTCCTTTCGGGACTTTGAGGAAAGCTTTGCCATTGCACTTGACATCTCAAAGGCTTTCGATGGAGTCTGGCATAAATCTTTAATTTCCAAACTGCCCTCTTACAGTTTCTATCCTTCTATCTGTGCCTTCATCTCTAGCTTCCTTTCTGGTCATTATATAGCCGCTGTTGTAGACGGCCATCATTCATCTCCTAGATCTATCAACAGTGGTGTTCCTCAGGGCTCTGTCCTATCACCAACTCTCTTCCTTTTATTCATCAATGACCTTCTAAGCTGTACATCTAACTCTATCAACTCATACGCTGAAGACTCCACCCTTCACCTTTCCATTCGGTTCCCGCAACGTCCATCTCAGCAGTTACTTCAACAAACAAGGGATGAGGCTATGGCACACCTAATGTCTGACTTGGCTTGTATCTCTGACTGGAGTAGAAAATAATCTTGTTGTTTTTAATGCATCAGAGACTCAGTTCTTACACCTATCAACCCAACAAAATCTTCCACAGGTGCACCCACTAAAGTTTAATAATATTCAGCTTAAACTTGCATCATCCTTGAACTTGCTTGGGGTTTCATTTACTTGGGACTTGTTTTGGAAAGATCATATTACATCTCTTGTAAAATCTGCTTCTAAGAGATTAGTTGTGCTAAGCTGACTCCGTTCCTTCTTTACCCCTGCACAATTGTCGACTCTATACAGGGGTTTTATCCGCCCCTGTGTGGAGTACAACTTTCATGTGTGGGGAAGTTCCCCACATACAGCTCTTTTCAATAGGGCTTTTTGTCTCATTAACTCTCCTCCTCTTACTGACTCCCTTCAACCTCTGTCTCTTCGCCACAGTGTTGCATCTTTATCTCTTTTCCATCGCAACTTCAATGGTCACTGCTCCTCTGAACTGTTTGCATGTATTCCTTCACCTCTACGACGTGCGCGTAGCACCCGTCTAGCAGCAAACTCTCATCTCTTTTCTGTCCAACTCTCTAATGCAAAAGTTAACCGTTACTCCCAGTCCTTCATTTATGCAACAGGTCAACTCTGGAACTGTCTCCCTCTGTCTGTATTTCCTGCTTCCTATGATCTTCAGTCTTTCAAACGTAGTGTGTCCAGGCATCTCGAAATGATTGGATCTTGAATTTGGGTCTCTTGTATTTTGTTTTTTCTGTTGGAGAGAACAGTTATTGTGGGCTCGTGGACTTTGGTTCCTTCCTCACAAAAAAAAAAAATCTGATGATATCAGTTTAGCTAGCCTTGTATTATTAACAGTATGTAGCATACATGTGTCGGTATAATGTAAGGTTAAATGCTGAAAATTCACATCGTCTTTATTTCGTCATTTCACAGTTTTCTTACCTAGATATTCCTACCCTCCTTTTCATAAAAGTTACTGTTTCGTGAACTACATGAAAATAAGTGATGATTGACAAAAATAAAATAAAATAAAATATTACTGATGCCCGGCAGCAATACATATGGATGCTGAAATGCTAGGTGTTTAAGGCTCGACTTCTCGTTCCTAGAACACCTAACGTGTAGCGGGGTCCTCTTTCGAGACCGGGGCTTAGTACAAATAAGAGAGAGGTAGGACACAAAAACTCCAGGCAATAACCTTTACACATGTATTGTTCAATCAGACAAGGGACAACAGCAGATGTTACAACACAATATTTGGTCAATTACAAACACTTATAACTAGATAATCAGTATCTCCCAGGATACTGTGGTAGTATGCACTTGAAATGACACTCGAGGCAGAGTGTGCAGAATTAGTACAGTCCAAGGTCTCTGTGCATGTGGAGGAGTTAGTGGTGCGGCTCGCTAGGGGAGGGCGTAAGGCACTGGGGTCTAATTGTAATTATGGTAGTATGAGGTGGAGGTTATTGATAGCGTGTTCAATTTATTATTTTCTGAGTGCAAGGGACTTCTGGTAAATTATTGATACAAGCCCCGCAGGGTGGGTGTTTCTCTTATTTCAATACAGTCCGAGGTTTCTGTGCGCGTGGAGGAGATAGAGATGAGGCTCACTAGGGGAGGGTGTAAGGCACTGGGGTCTATTTGTATTTATGGTAATATGAGGCGGAGGTTATTGATAGCGTGTTCGATTTATTATTTTCTGAGAGCAAGGGACTTTTGGTAAATTATTAATACAAACTCCACGGCTTGGGTATTTCTCTTATTACAATATGAGGGGTGTTACACATGGGTCTTATTCACTATCATGCTCTGTCATATATTAGACCATTATTCCAATTTCACGTAAACACTTGGTCTGGTACTAAGAATGCACTTGATCACCTTGTCACTGTTGCACTACACTAAGGGCGCAATCACTGTCTCATAAGTCACTGGGCGGCAGGTGCGGCGGGGAGACACGCCAGCGACAGTTCTGCCGGGACAGGGGCACCGCCAGGGGAGGTCGTGCCGAGAGGGCACGGGACTACATGCAGGGGCGTCTTCTCTCGTCTGGGGCTGCAGGTGGCAAAGGGGCCCGTGCTTTCTGGGCTAGGAACAGGAGTATGGCCCTCAGGACTGGGGCCTAACAACTCCCTGAACCTCTTGTTCATGTCTCGGCCGGATGTAGAGGTCCTCCGCCATCGGGGCGTAGGGAGGTCCCGCCCAGGTGTTCTTGGGAGGGCCTGGAGTCCCCGAGGACTGTGGCCCCCAGAGCCAGGTGGCGCCATCAGGGAGGGGCTGCGGCACTGGTCTGTGTCAGGGTCCGTCAGGTGGGCCTTCTCCAGGGCCAGTCATAGGGAGCAGAGACCGGGGGAGACTATAGGGCCTCTCCAGTACTCTCCTACGTCCTCTGCGTCGGGAGTCAAGACACTCGGCTCACGCTGGGGCGGCAGGGCTGCTCTCGGCTGCTTCCAGCTGTCGGGCCCGGCTACTGGCCATGGCTTCCCAGGGGCACGACCATAGGGCGCCGAGGCCCAGCTACTGGCTGTGACCTGAGAGGGGGAATGGTTACCAGCGCACCTCGGGACGCCTTCGGAGTGGCTACCGGCAGTTTGACAAAGGCGGGAGTGGCTACAGGCCTACTCCTACAGGAGGGGTGTGGAGTGGCTACAGGCCGACTTGAGGGCAACACCTTCAGAGTGGCTACCGGCCGTCTGATGAAGGTGGGAGCAGCTACAAGCAGACTCCTGCAGGAGGGATGTAGAGCGGCTACAGGCCAACTCATGGGCAAAGCCTTCGGAGTGGCTACCGGCTGTCTGACGAAGGTGGGAGTGGCTACAGGCCGACTCCTTCAGGAGAGGGTGTGGAGCGACTACAGTCCGTCTCCGGAAGGACACCTGACAAAGGCGGGAGCAACTACAGGCCGTCTCCTTATTACCCTCAGGTCGGCTACTGGCCAATTCCTTAGCGAGGGGTGGGGGGCTACTGGCCATCCAAAGAGGGAAGACACCTTCAGAGAGGCTACCAGCACACTCCTGAAGAAGGCAGGAGTGGCTACAGGCCAACTCCTTAGGGGTGCTGGTAGGAGCTGGACAGACAGCTCCACCCCGAGATTGGTTGGTGGAAACTCGCCCGGTAGCTAGTGCAAGATTCCTGCTATGGCGACGGCGGCAGGGCTCTGAGTCATAGGGGCGTACAGCCCAGGCTGACTTGTGGCGTTGTCGTGCTGAGTCTTGGTGTGCTGCAGCTGCTCCTCCATGGGGTCCTTGTGGGGGTGTCTGGGAGTTTCCGGGGGCACTATGATGAATCGCTGGTGGAGGTCATTGGACACTATTCTGTATTTCAAATGCAGTGACAGGCATGAGGATATATAATTGTTAAAGTTATCCCTCCTTTCCACACCATAGTGAGATGAGAAGGGAGGAAGTATTCATGGGAACAACGTGTGGTGTGAGGAGGTATGCCGAGCATGGCTTTTAGGCCCCTCCAATTCGGCTGGAGCAATCTCCTCATAGTAGACATCCTATGAAATTAAAGCAAACAACACTGAATCATATCGAAATCCAAACATTTAATAGGTGTTTATAGTTTCTACACGAACATCACAATATGCAAGGTAGTCAGGTTATATCTGTTGTCGAATTGATGGTGATGCGGCGAGGTGCACTGACATGGGGAAATGGAGGAAGGGTGAATGGCTGCGGGTTTAGGGTAGCGAGTTTGATCCCTGGTTGACCTACTAGAGTATTGCAGCCTACCTAAGCTGTTTTTATATTCCAAATACTTTTGGATCGTTGGCCATAATATGCACAAACAATACATCCGTTTATGTAGACAATGGACCTAGCGTATATATAACGAAAAATGTGTTTAAATGCAGAATGACTGCAATGACTGCGCTGGGGGTAATTTACCCGGGGTTGAGACCCCTACTCACGGGTGGAGCACTACAAGTAGCGTGCTACCAGATTCATAGTGTGGACACTCGCTGCTGTCAGTATCACTTTGCAATGAAGTTGTTAAACTGCATCAAGTATTCGGTAATGAATCATGATACTACGGGGAATAGTTAAGGTAGTTCCTTTAGTTGAGCAGGCAATTATTCTCTCTTATTTAAATTTAACTTTCTGTAACCAAATTGAATTAATTATAAATGACATCGTACTGATGGAATATTATAAGACTTGCATAAACGGTTTACAAAATATGCGTTGTTAGTGATATTGAACTGTAATGGTCAATCTTATATCACTTACATATTACACTAATTTTCAGAGCGTGTATAATTACCTAACGTCTCATCTTATCCCATCTCGATAGATACCGACACCAATTAGACAATGTACCTCGGACAGGTTCCGCTGCTTCAAAGGTCAAAATCATTCGAAACTAACCCCTGAAACACCTTTCTCAATGCTAACACACTACCATAAGTTAATTGGTACTCATTGCTACGTGTTATTCTTACTATAACTGTAATTACAGCTTGCTTATTTAGTACATAGACATCATCTGTATACGTTACTTCCTGCCACGTAGTTAATATTCAGTAATAAATAAGGGAAAAACATTTGTTCCGATACTGAACGCTTCAGCCAATCACGTGCATCCTTATAAAAGGTTGTAGATTCTGAGTGATCCATTGAAAAAAATACGAGTATATACCACGAAGCAGCTGGCAGATATCGCCACACACCAGCATATTTGGTTGCACTTTCTTCTTGGCCAACTGTACAGTACATTTATTTCTACTTTAAATCAATAAGTATGCAAAAAAAAAAAAAAAAAAAAAAGTCTTTCCAGGCATGTTGACGATCTGATGGGGAAATACCCACAACCCCTTAGCAAGTTTTAGATCTAGAACCTGATTTCTAATTGATAGTTATATTCCGTATAATTTTTTTGATCGGATTTAAGATGATTAGATATGTATGAACCTATATGGTGATTAAGATGATTAGATATGTATGAACCTATATGGTGATAAAAATTATATTATTTTTCAATTTAAAGTGCCGGTTCTGTGCCGATTCAATAAATGACCTCCGATTCGGTAATTCGTTGCAGCGGATCCCCTCTTAATTTTCTGAATCCTGGACGAATCACTTGCAACGGTGAAGTCACTCCCATTTACACGTTATTGGCGTAGACTAGACCTCTACATTCCTCTGACTGAAGCTGGCTGTCTAGTAATACTTTGTGTCTATAAACTGTTGACTTTTCATCGCGGTTAAGCATCTCATGGAGTGTGGTCGTACCTTGAGGCGGCAACGATTTACTGCATCGGCACAGCAATTACCCATTACGGACCGAATCAGCATCTTTAATTGCAATATATGATTCAGTTATCGAATTTATCCTTAACGATGAAGCTTCTAAGGTACAACAAGTGGCTCTCAAGCAGTGCAATACCCGCGCCCTTTAATCGGTCAAAGGTCGAATTTTTTAACTTCTGTGACCACGAGTTTCGACAGACAGTTCAAGCTATCAAATTACTTAATCCTTGCCTGATCCTCAACCGTTCCACTAAATTTGGTTCATACTGGATCAAGACTGAGATAACATTTCCCTGTGGCCAAGTACAGAACACAGCCCCAGTGTCTTCAATATCCTGGGTGTTTTCTCTGTACAAACTGTCACAGCCAACTCTGGATTCACAGTCATTTCCCTGTCACCTTGACCTTTGACCTCTTCTACCCAAAGTAGAATCTTTTCATCCTTGTCTCACCTTCAACTTGTTCACCAAGTTTGGTCCTGATTTTTTTATTCGTTTTTCCATCCTCTCTTCACCTGTAGAAAAAAAAAAGTTGAAGTATAGCTATTTGAGTTAAAGTGACGAACATTTGACCTTGCCCTGTGACCTTTACCTTTGACCTTTACCTGTTACTTTCACTTGTGACCTTGCCCTGTGACCTTTACCTTTGACCTTTACCTTTGACCTTTACCTGTGACCTTTACCTTTGACATTTACCTGTGACCTTGCCCTGTGACCTTGCCCTGTAACCTTTACCTGTGACCTTTACCTTTGATTATTTTCGAAAGTCAAACAGTTCATCCTTCCCTGACCCTCTATATCATCACTAAATTTCTTGTAAATCAGGTCAATATTTTAAATTGACCTTGATCAGTGACCTATGACCCCTTGTTGACCCAGATCTGATCATTTGTTCCTATGTTGTTCCTCGGCTATTATTTGAGATTTGTGTCTGAACAGAGGTGGAGGGGAATGGGTGGTGGAGAGGGTGGAGGGGAAGGGGTGGTGGAGAGGGTGGAGGGGAAGGGGTGGTGGAGAGGGTGGAGGGGGAGGGGTGGTGGAGAGGGTGGAGGGGGAGGGGTGGTGGAGAGGGTGGAGGGGAAGGGGTGGTGGAGAGGGTGGAGGGAATGGGGTGGTGGAGAGGGTGGAGGGAAAGGGGTGGTGGAGAGGGTGGAGGGAAAGGAGTGGTGGAGAGGGTGGACAGGAAGAGGTAGTGGAGAGGGGGGGAAGTGAGGGGTGGAGGGGAGGGTGGAGGGAAAGGGGTGGTGGAGAGGGTGGACGGGAAGAGGTAGTGGAGAGGGGGGAAGGGAGGGGTGGAGGGGAGGGTGGGGGGAAAGGGGTGGTGGAGAGGGTGGAGGGGAAGAGGTAGTGGAGAGGGAGGGAAGGGAGGGGTGGAAGGGAGGTGCTAGAGGGGATGGATGATGGGAATGGGGTGGAAGGGAGGGGCGAAAGGGACATTTGGAGGGGAGGGAGTGAAGGGAAGGGATGGTCGGGAGGGAGTGAAGGGGAGGGATGGTGGGGAAGGAATGAAGGCGAGGGATGGAGAGGAGGGAGTGAAGGGGAAGGGGTGATGGGAATGGGGTGAAGGGGAGGTGTAAGTGATAGTGAGAGGGGTGAAGGGGGGGGGGAAGCTAGGACGCTGGGAAGGAGACAGGAGCTGAGTGAAGGAGCCTGATGTAGGAACCTGCAATGTGGACGTGAAGGAGCATGATGTAGGAACCTGCAATGTGGACGTGAAGGAGCATGATGTAGGAACCTGCAATGTGGAAGTGAAGGAGTCTGATGTAGGAACCTGCAATGTGGAAGTGAAGGAGTCTGATGTAGGAACCTACAATGTGGAAGTGAAGGAGTCTGATGTAGGAACCTACAATGTGGAAGTGAAGGAGTCTGATGTAGGAACCTGCAATGTGGAAGTGAAGGAGTCTGATGTAGGAACCTACAATGTGGAAGTGAAGGAGTCTGATGTAGGAACCTACAATGTGGAAGTGAAGGAGTCTGATGTAGGAACCTACAATGTGGAAGTGAAGGAGTCTGATGTAGGAACCTCCAATGTGGAAGTGAAGGAGTCTGATGTAGGAACCTGCAATGTGGAAGTGAAGGAGCCTGATGTAGGAACCTGCAATTTGGAAGTGAAGGAGAAGGAAGGGACGGCTGGGGGTCAGAGGTAGATGTACTGGAGTCTGTGAATGCAGTGAGGAGTCTGAGGTTGGCTGGGGAGGCACTGGGGGCAGGTATAGAAGTGGTATTGGTACTGGGGGCAGGTATAGGAGTGGTATTGGTACTGGGGGCAGGTATAGAAGTGGTATTGGTACTGGGGGCAGGTATAGGAGTGGTATTGGTACTGGGGGCAGGTATAGAAGTGGTATTGGTACTGGGGGCAGGTATAGGAGTGGTATTGGTACTGGGGGCAGGTATAGAAGTGGTATTGGTACTGGGGGCAGGTATAGAAGTGGTACTGGTTGACAGTGATGAGAGGGACAGGGAGGGTGAGGTCCATGGCTAGGAAGGGTGGATCAGATGGGGTTAAGGAGCTGATGAAAGGTGTGTGATAGCTTATGGTGGGACATGCAAGACTCCCCAACACCTACTAAACCAACAGTCTCAAATTCCAGAAGTTTGAACACTGATTATTAACCTCCCGGTTTAATAACTATATTGAAAGAAATCTAGCTAATGGTGGTGATACTTCTTTTGAATGATATTACTGCACACAAAGCATTGGAATGAGACTTGTTTTTGTCCTACTGTTAAACTGCTCTGATGCTACTTCTCACTCCCGTAGGTAACATCTCTCATGGGTTCCTTTACATTTTATAACATACATTATGGCTAATATATGCTACAGGGCGTGTGGCTACACCCACGAATTTATGTCATGTAGTGACAGGAGAGGTAAAGAATAGCATGGGACTATTTTTATTTGTCTTGGAAATATTAACAAGTCTTTCACACAGAACAAAGTATAAGTCCCGGGTAGCTACCGCCCTGTCTCGCTATCTGTCTCTCTCTCTCTCAAATTGCCAAGCCCGTCTCCCTGTGACCTGTCTCCTCTGAGGCCTGTCTACTCCTCTGTTGCCTCTTCTGTGGCTAATCTCCGTCTGAGCTCTCTTTCCTAAATTCTGGTGTAGCAGGGGTGTGTCACGTGTGTTCCTCGTGGATGGACTAGGTCTTTGTTCACGAGAGGACTGCTGACAGCTAATTGCATCATCTCCTTACTGGCCGCTGTCGTCAGCTTTCCTCAGGGTAAGCATGTTTAGCATTGCTCGATTCTCGCAGACACAACACCTCTCATCATCTGACTCCCTGCTTCTGTCTATCTATTTATCTATCTATCTATATAATATGTAGTTCTACATACTGCTCGGCCGCGCGAAAATGGCGTACCATCGACATATAATAGTCATAACATATTAATACATATCATATATACATTATAATGAACTTATAAGCTAATTAAGTGAAATACATAATATTGTAAAAGTAAATTGTATGAATATTGTATACATATATTATTCATAGTAAATAGTGATTATTCAGTAATATTACGCATATAATTGTGCAATGGTAATACTGCTAGGTTATACATTACATAGAGTTATCACTTTAGTAATGTCTAATATTTCACCTAACTTGTATGATGATACTGGTAATACAGAATTGTGCTATAATTGTATGACTTATAATATTGTACTAACATTGTGGTACTACATAATTGTAACATTTTATGAATTGTTACAAAATATTGTGTTTATGCATAATTGTGTTGGCCTTATAATTGTAGTTACATTTGTTAATGCAACTCTTACATAAGTGTCTTGGCCTTATAATTGTAGTTAAAGTTACATAAAAGTTACATCTTGTTAATGCAACTGTTTTGTCGTTACATAATTGTTACATATCGTTTGTAGGTACATAATTGTTGTTAAAGTTACATAAAAGTTACATCTTGTTAATGCAACTGTTACATAATTGGCAAAGTGTAACATAATGCAATCGTTTGTCCTTACATAATTGTTACATATCGTTTGTAGGTACATAATTGTAGTTAGTGTAACATAGTGTAACATAATGCAATCGTTTGTCGTTACATAATTGTTACATATCGTTTGTAGGTACATAATTGTAGTTAAAGTTACATAAAAGTTACATCTTGTTAATGCAACCGTTACATTAATTGGTACATATTGTTTGTAGTTACATAATTGTAACAAGTGTAACATAATGTAATCGTTTGTCGTTACATAATTGTTACATATCGTTTGTAGTTACATTATTGTAATATGGAGTAACATAATTGTAATAACTGCAGTCCTAACATATGCTGCGGTCGATGATAGTGATGATGTGTCATGCCACTTGTTTGTGGAGACACAATTTGCTTTTTTGTTTGCAGTTTATGTGGTATTTTGGCATATATAGTAACATTTACACTTATTTTCATTTGTTTGTTATGTGATCTTACTTTATTTCTCTTTTTTCTTTCTTACTTTTCTTTTTTTTTTCTTTCTTTCTTTTTTTTTGTATTGATTTTCTATAGTTTGTTTCTCTTTGCTTGTGTACGCTTTTTCCATTTTGTTCATGGTTGCATAATTACTGGTTAATTTCCTTGGGATACTTTTTTAAAGTTTAGTGTATATTGCACAGAGAGTATAAAATGATATTATATAGTCCCATATTTTGTTATTTTATATAAAAATATATATATATACACTATATACAGTATTAACTATACACACTGACTTGTTGTTCACCTGTACCTATCGTGGGTAATATGTGTGTCAGCACTGTGTGGAAATCATTGTCTTCACGATTGTGTTGAAGATGTTCACTCTTGCTAACGGCATTTGTGTTGGCCATTTTTTTTTTTTTTTCTCTCTAGTTTACCTTGTAACTTAATTTGTCTGTTTCCACTAGGTAGCTTTAATTAATAAATGTTTAATACAGTTCTTTTAATTGCTCACTGAGTAACTGTGATGGTATATTTTCTTTATTACTTTGTAGATGTAATAATGTATAGTTGTATGTATGAAACACGTATTTTATGTAGGTATAAATGGTAACACTCGTTGACAGTAAATAAATGTTATAATAATTGAATGAATATATACAGTGTAGAATATTTATTGTTGGTGATTATTTAGTGATTGAGTTACGCAGATAACTGAAGTAAGTATGTGTATTTAAGCTGTAACTATACAGCACGTTTTATATGTTTGTGCAGAAGCTTATTGTCTATCACTGTGTATTGTATAAATGAAGTAACTATGTAACTCACTAATTTTTACCGTGGTGGAAATGGTGTGAGTGGTGTTGCACGTGGTGATAGCGTTGTCCTTCACGGGTTGATTGGCGTGTTGTCGTCTCAGCACATGGTGACGTCGGCTTCCCACACTGGTAGCTGTGGTGAGTGAATGAGTAGTGATGAGTAACTTGAGTGAAGACGGGTGAGTAAGACGAGTTGTGAATATGGACTTGGTGTTTTGCTGCGTGTATTGACCTCTTCACACCTGCGTAAGCGGTGGGGGTTGGGTGGATGTAGCAGAGAGAGGAGGGTGAGGTCTGGTGGTTATGAGTTGTGAGTCGTCTCTCACTCTTCGTTTGTTTGTTTGTTTGTTTTCTTTCCTTCTTTCTTTCTTGATGTATTCTTGGTCCTTTTTTCTTGTGATTTTCTCGTTGTAGGATGAAGACTGCTGCTTCTTGTAGGTGCGTGTAGAAGATTATACAGACGACGTAGAGTTGTTAATTGTAGTTGATTGTAGATGGTTGTAGTTCGCTGATTCGTCGTAGAAATTGCAATATTGTATCAATATTTTGTTAAACTACTTGCAAGGCGTCGTGTGATCTCTTGACCTCTGCATCAGCATGATGATCTGGGAGACAGAGGGGGTGGATGGAGAGAAGCGTCAGGAGCTGGTTGTGTTGTTGATTGAGAGAGATATTCTTGTTTTCAATCTTAATATTTTTTGTAGGAATTAATGTTGATTCGTAGACGAGGTTCGTATACGTTCGCTGCTACCAAATGTCATGTGGTGACAGGAGAGGTAAAGAATAGTATGGGACTATTTTTATTTGTCTTGGAAATATTAACAAGTCTCTCACACGGACGAGTATAAATCCCGGGTAGCTACCTCCCTGTCTCGCTATCTGTCTCTCTCTCTCAAATTGCCAAGCCCCTCTCCCTGTGACCTGTCTCCTCTGAGGCCTGTCTACTCCTCTGTTGCCTCTTCTGTGGCTAATCTCCGTCTGAGCTCTCTTTCCTAAATTCTGGTGTAGCAGGGGTGTGTCACGTGTGTTCCTCGTGGATGGACTAGGTCTTTGTTCACGAGAGGACTGCTGACAGCTAATTGCATCATCTCCTTACTGGCCGCTGTCGTCAGCTTTCCTCAGTGTAAGCATGTTTAGCATTGCTCGATTCTCACAGACACAACACCTCTCATCATCTGACTCCCTGCTTCTGTCTATCTATTTATCTATCTATCTATATAATATGTAGTTCTACATACTGCTCGGCCGCGCGAAAATGGCGTACCATCGACATATAATAGTCACAACATATTAATACATATCATATATACATTATAATAAACTTATAAGCTAATTAAGTGAAATACATAATATTGTAAAAGTAAATTGTATGAATATTGTATACATATATTATTCATAGTAAATAGTGATTATTCAGTAATATTACGCATATAATTGTGCAATGGTAATACTGCTAGGTTATACATTACATAGAGTTATCACTTTAGTAATGTCTAATATTTCACCTAACTTGTATGATGATACTGGTAATACAGAATTGTGCTATAATTGTATGACTTATAATATTGTACTAACATTGTGGTACTACATAATTGTAACATTTTATGAATTGTTACAAAATATTGTGTTTATGCATAATTGTGTTGGCCTTATAATTGTAGTTACATTTGTTAATGCAACTCTTACATAAGTGTCTTTGCCTTATAATTGTAGTTAAAGTTACATAAAAGTTACATCTTGTTAATGCAACTGTTTTGTCGTTACATAATTGTTACATATCGTTTGTAGGTACATAATTGTTGTTAAAGTTACATAAAAGTTACATCTTGTTAATGCAACTGTTACATAATTGGCAAAGTGTAACATAATGCAATCGTTTGTCGTTACATAATTGTTACATATCGTTTGTAGGTACATAATTGTAGTTAGTGTAACATAGTGTAACATAATGCAATCGTTTATCGTTACATAATTGTTACATATCGTTTGTAGGTACATAATTGTAGTTAAAGTTACATAAAAGTTACATCTTGTTAATGCATCCGTTACATTAATTGGTACATATTGTTTGTAGTTACATAATTGTAACAAGTGTAACATAATGTAATCGTTTGTCGTTACATAATTGTTACATATCGTTTGTAGTTACATTATTGTAATATGGAGTAACATAATTGTAATAACTGCAGTCCTAACATATGCTGCGGTCGATGATAGTGATGATGTGTCATGCCACTTGTTTGTGGAGACACAATTTGCTTTTTTGTTTGTAGTTTATGTGGTATTTTGGCATTTATAGTAACATTTACACTTATTTTCATTTGTTTGTTATGTGATCTTACTTTATTTCTCTTTTTTCTTTCTTACTTTTCTTTCTTTTTTTTTCTTTCTTTTTTTTTGTATTGATTTTCTATAGTTTGTTTCTCTTTGCTTGTGTACGCTTTTTCCATTTTGTTCATGGTTGCATAATTACTGGTTAATTTCCTTGGGATACTTTTTTAAAGTTTAGTGTATATTGCACAGAGAGTATAAAATGATATTATATAGTCCCATATTTTGTTATTTTATATAAAAAATATATATATATACACTATATACAGTATTAACTATACACACTGACTTGTTGTTCACCTGTACCTATCGTGGGTAATATGTGTGTCAGCACTGTGTGGAAATCATTGTCTTCACGATTGTGTTGAAGATGTTCACTCTTGCTAACGGCATTTGTGTTGGCCATTTTTTTTTTTTCTCTCTAGTTTACCTTATAACTTAATTTGTCTGTTTCCACTAGGTAGCTTTAATTAATAAATGTTTAATACAGTTCTTTTAATTGCTCACTGAGTAACTGTGATGGTATATTTTCTTTATTACTTTGTAGATGTAATAATGTATAGTTGTATGTATGAAACACGTATTTTATGTAGGTATAAATGGTAACACTCGTTGACAGTAAATAAATGTTATAATAATTGAATGAATATATACAGTGTAGAATATTTATTGTTGGTGATTATTTAGTGATTGAGTTACGCAGATAACTGAAGTAAGTATGTGTATTTAAGCTGTAACTATACAGCACGTTTTATATGTTTGTGCAGAAGCTTATTGTCTATCACTGTGTATTGTATAAATGAAGTAACTATGTAACTCACTAATTTTTACCGTGGTGGAAATGGTGTGAGTGGTGTTGCACGTGGTGATAGCGTTGTCCTTCGCAGGGTTGATTGGCGTGTTGTCGTCTCAGCACATGGTGACGTCGGCTTCCCACACTGGTAGCTGTGGTGAGTGAATGAGTAGTGATGAGTAACTTGAGTGAAGACGGGTGAGTAAGACGAGTTGTGAATATGGACTTGGTGTTTTGCTGCGTGTATTGACCTCTTCACACCTGCGTAAGCGGTGGGGGTTGGGTGGATGTAGCAGAGAGAGGAGGGTGAGGTCTGGTGGTTATGAGTTGTGAGTCGTCTCTCACTCTTCGTTTGTTTGTTTGTTTGTTTTCTTTCCTTCTTTCTTTCTTGATGTATTCTTGGTCCTTTTTTCTTGTGATTTTCTCGTTGTAGGATGAAGACTGCTGCTTCTTGTAGGTGCGTGTAGAAGATTATACAGACGACGTAGAGTTGTTAATTGTAGTTGATTGTAGATGGTTGTAGTTCGCTGATTCGTCGTAGAAATTGCAATATTGTATCAATATTTTGTTAAACTACTTGCAAGGCGTCGTGTGATCTCTTGACCTCTGCATCAGCATGATGATCTGGGAGACGGAGGGGCTGGATGGAGAGAAGCGTCAGGAGCTGGTTGTGTTGTTGATTGAGAGAGATATTCTTGTTTTCAATCTTAATATTTTTTGTAGGAATTAATGTTGATTCGTAGACGAGGTTCGTATACGTTCGCTGCTACCAAATGTCATGTGGTGACAGGAGAGGTAAAGAATAGTATGGGACTATTTTTATTTGTCTTGGAAATATTAACAAGTCTCTCACACGGACGAGTATAAATCCCGGGTAGCTACCTCCCTGTCTCGCTATCTGTCTCTCTCTCTCAAATTGCCAAGCCCCTCTCCCTGTGACCTGTCTCCTCTGAGGCCTGTCTACTCCTCTGTTGCCTCTTCTGTGGCTAATCTCCGTCTGAGCTCTCTTTCCTAAATTCTGGTGTAGCAGGGGTGTGTCACGTGTGTTCCTCGTGGATGGACTAGGTCTTTGTTCACGAGAGGACTGCTGACAGCTAATTGCATCATCTCTTTACTGGCCGCTGTCGTCAGCTTTCCTCAGTGTAAGCATGTTTAGCATTGCTCGATTCTCACAGACACAACACCTCTCATCATCTGACTCCCTGCTTCTGTCTATCTATTTATCTATCTATCTATATAATATGTAGTTCTACATACTGCTCGGCCGCGCGAAAATGGCGTACCATCGACATATAATAGTCATAACATATTAATACATATCATATATACATTATAATGAACTTATAAGCTAATTAAGTGAAATACATAATATTGTAAAAGTAAATTGTATGAATATTGTATACATATATTATTCATAGTAAATAGTGATTATTCAGTAATATTACGCATATAATTGTGCAATGGTAATACTGCTAGGTTATACATTACATAGAGTTATCACTTTAGTAATGTCTAATATTTCACCTAACTTGTATGATGATACTGGTAATACAGAATTGTGCTATAATTGTATGACTTATAATATTGTACTAACATTGTGGTACTACATAATTGTAACATTTTATGAATTGTTACAAAATATTGTGTTTATGCATAATTGTGTTGGCCTTATAATTGTAGTTACATTTGTTAATGCAACTCTTACATAAGTGTCTTGGCCTTATAATTGCAGTTAAAGTTACATAAAAGTTACATCTTGTTAATGCAACTGTTTTGTCGTTACATAATTGTTACATATCGTTTGTAGGTACATAATTGTTGTTAAAGTTACATAAAAGTTACATCTTGTTAATGCAACTGTTACATAATTGGCAAAGTGTAACATAATGCAATCGTTTGTCGTTACATAATTGTTACATATCGTTTGTAGGTACATAATTGTAGTTAGTGTAACATAGTGTAACATAATGCAATCGTTTGTCGTTACATAATTGTTACATATCGTTTGTAGGTACATAATTGTAGTTAAAGTTACATAAAAGTTACATCTTGTTAATGCAACCGTTACATTAATTGGTACATATTGTTTGTAGTTACATAATTGTAACAAGTGTAACATAATGTAATCGTTTGTCGTTACATAATTGTTACATATCGTTTGTAGTTACATTATTGTAATATGGAGTAACATAATTGTAATAACTGCAGTCCTAACATATGCTGCGGTCGATGATAGTGATGATGTGTCATGCCACTTGTTTGTGGAGACACAATTTGCTTTTTTGTTTGTAGTTTATGTGGTATTTTGGCATATATAGTAACATTTACACTTATTTTCATTTGTTTGTTATGTGATCTTACTTTATTTCTCTTTTTTCTTTCTTACTTTTCTTTCTTTCTTTTTTTTTTCTTTTTTTTTTTGTATTGATTTTCTATAGTTTGTTTCTCTTTGCTTGTGTACGCTTTTTCCATTTTGTTCATGGTTGCATAATTACTGGTTAATTTCCTTGGGATACTTTTTTAAAGTTTAGTGTATATTGCACAGAGAGTATAAAATGATATTATATAGTCCCATATTTTGTTATTTTATATAAAAAAATATATATATATACACTATATACAGTATTAACTATACACACTGACTTGTTGTTCACCTGTACCTATCGTGGGTAATATGTGTGTCAGCACTGTGTGGAAATCATTGTCTTCACGATTGTGTTGAAGATGTTCACTCTTGCTAACGGCATTTGTGTTGGCCATTTTTTTTTTCTCTCTAGTTTACCTTGTAACTTAATTTGTCTGTTTCCACTAGGTAGCTTTAATTAATAAAAATGTTTAATACAGTTCTTTTAATTGCTCACTGAGTAACTGTGATGGTATATTTTCTTTATTACTTTGTAGATGTAATAATGTATAGTTGTATGTATGAAACACGTATTTTATGTAGGTATAAATGGTAACACTCGTTGACAGTAAATAAATGTTATAATAAATGAATGAATATATACAGTGTAGAATATTTATTGTTGGTGATTATTTAGTGATTGAGTTACGCAGATAACTGAAGTAAGTATGTGTATTTAAGCTGTAACTATACAGCACGTTTTATATGTTTGTGCAGAAGCTTATTGTCTATCACTGTGTATTGTATAAATGAAGTAACTATGTAACTCACTAATTTTTACCGTGGTGGAAATGGTGTGAGTGGTGTTGCACGTGGTGATAGCGTTGTCCTTCGCGGGTTGATTGGCGTGTTGTCGTCTCAGCACATGGTGACGTCGGCTTCCCACACTGGTAACTGTGGTGAGTGAATGAGTAGCGATGAGTAACTTGAGTGAAGACGGGTGAGTAAGACGAGTCGTGAATATGGACTTGGTGTTTTGCTGCGTGTATTGACCTCTTCACACCTGCGTAAGCGGTGGGGGTTGGGTGGATGTAGCAGAGAGAGGAGGGTGAGGTCTGGTGGTTATGAGTTGTGAGTCGTCTCTCACTCTTTGTTTCTTTGTTTGTTTGTTTGTTTTCTTTCTTTTTTCTTGATGTATTCTTGGACCTTTTTTCTTGTGATTTTCTCGTTGTAGGATGAAGACTGCCACTTCTTGTAGGTGCGTGTAGAAGATTATACAGACGACGTAGAGTTGTTAATTGTAGTTGATTGTAGATGGTTGTAGTTCGCTGATTCGTCGTAGAAATTGCAATATTGTATCAATATTTTGTTAAACTACTTGCAAGGCGTCGTGTGATCTCTTGACCTCTGCATCAGCATGATGATCTGGGAGACGGAGGGGGCTGGATGGAGAGAAGCGTCAGGAGCTGGTTGTGTTGTTGATTGAGAGAGATATTCTTGTTTTCAATCTTAATATTTTTTGTAGGAATTAATGTTGATTCGTAGACGAGGTTCGTATACGTTCGCTGCTACCAAATGTCATGTGGTGACAGGAGAGGTAAAGAATAGTATGGGACTATTTTTATTTGTCTTGGAAATATTAACAAGTCTCTCACACGGACGAGTATAAATCCCGGGTAGCTACCGCCCTGTCTCGCTATCTGTCTCTCTCTCTCAAATTGCCAAGCCCCTCTCCCTGTGACCTGTCTCCTCTGAGGCCTGTCTACTCCTCTGTTGCCTCTTCTGTGGCTAATCTCCGTCTGAGCTCTCTTTCCTAAATTCTGGTGTAGCAGGGGTGTGTCACGTGTGTTCCTCGTGGATGGACTAGGTCTTTGTTCACGAGAGGACTGCTGACAGCTAATTGCATCATCTCCTTACTGGCCGCTGTCGTCAGCTTTCCTCAGTGTAAGCATGTTTAGCATTGCTCGATTCTCACAGACACAACACCTCTCATCATCTGACTCCCTGCTTCTGTCTATCTATTTATCTATCTATCTATATAATATGTAGTTCTACATACTGCTCGGCCGCGCGAAAATGGCGTACCATCGACATATAATAGTCATAACATATTAATACATATCATATATACATTATAATGAACTTATAAGCTAATTAAGTGAAATACATAATATTGTAAAAGTAAATTGTATGAATATTGTATACATATATTATTCATAGTAAATAGTGATTATTCAGTAATATTACGCATATAATTGTGCAATGGTAATACTGCTAGGTTATACATTACATAGAGTTATCACTTTAGTAATGTCTAATATTTCACCTAACTTGTATGATGATACTGGTAATTCAGAATTGTGCTATAATTGTATGACTTATAATATTGTACTAACATTGTGGTACTACATAATTGTAACATTTTATGAATTGTTACAAAATATTGTGTTTATGCATAATTGTGTTAGCCTTATAATTGTAGTTACATTTGTTAATGCAACTCTTACATAAGTGTCTTGGCCTTATAATTGCAGTTAAAGTTACATAAAAGTTACATCTTGTTAATGCAACTGTTTTGTCGTTACATAATTGTTACATATCGTTTGTAGGTACATAATTGTTGTTAAAGTTACATAAAAGTTACATCTTCTTAATGCAACTGTTACATAATTGGCAAAGTGTAACATAATGCAATCGTTTGTCGTTACATAATTGTTACATATCGTTTGTAGGTACATAATTGTAGTTAGTGTAACATAGTGTAACATAATGCAATCGTTTATCGTTACATAATTGTTACATATCGTTTGTAGGTACATAATTGTAGTTAAAGTTACATAAAAGTTACATCTTGTTAATGCATCCGTTACATTAATTGGTACATATTGTTTGTAGTTACATAATTGTAACAAGTGTAACATAATGTAATCGTTTGTCGTTACATAATTGTTACATATCGTTTGTAGTTACATTATTATAATATGGAGTAACATAATTGTAATAACTGCAGTCCTAACATATGCTGCGGTCGATGATAGTGATGATGTGTCATGCCACTTGTTTGTGGAGACACAATTTGCTTTTTTGTTTGTAGTTTATGTGGTATTTTGGCATATATAGTAACATTTACACTTATTTTCATTTGTTTGTTATGTGATCTTACTTTATTTCTCTTTTTTCTTTCTTACTTTTCTTTCTTTTTTTTTCTTTCTTTTTTTTTTTGTATTGATTTTCTATAGTTTGTTTCTCTTTGCTTGTGTACCCTTTTTCCATTTTGTTCATGGTTGCATAATTACTGGTTAATTTCCTTGGGATACTTTTTTAAAGTTTAGTGTATATTGCACAGAGAGTATAAAATGATATTATATAGTCCCATATTTTGTTATTTTATATAAAAAAAATATATATATACACTATATACAGTATTAACTATACACACTGACTTGTTGTTCACCTGTACCTATCGTGGGTAATATGTGTGTCAGCACTGTGTGGAAATCATTGTCTTCACGATTGTGTTGAAGATGTTCACTCTTGCTAACGGCATTTGTGTTGGCCATTTTTTTTTTTTTCTCTCTAGTTTACCTTGTAACTTAATTTGTCTATTTCCACTAGGTAGCTTTAATTAATAAATGTTTAATACAGTTCTTTTAATTGCTCACTGAGTAACTGTGATGGTATATTTTCTTTATTACTTTGTAGATGTAATAATGTATAGTTGTATGTATGAAACACGTATTTTATGTAGGTATAAATGGTAACACTCGTTGACAGTAAATAAATGTTATAATAATTGAATGAATATATACAGTGTAGAATATTTATTGTTGGTGATTATTTAGTGATTGAGTTACGCAGATAACTGAAGTAAGTATGTGTATTTAAGCTGTAACTATACAGCACGTTTTATATGTTTGTGCAGAAGCTTATTGTCTATCACTGTGTATTGTATAAATGAAGTAACTATGTAACTCACTAATTTTTACCGTGGTGGAAATGGTGTGAGTGGTGTTGCACGTGGTGATAGCGTTGTCCTTCGCGGGTTGATTGGCGTGTTGTCGTCTCAGCACATGGTGACGTCGGCTTCCCACACTGGTAACTGTGGTGAGTGAATGAGTAGTGATGAGTAACTTGAGTGAAGACGGGTGAGTAAGACGAGTTGTGAATATGGACTTGGTGTTTTGCTGCGTGTATTGACCTCTTCACACCTGCGTAAGCGGTGGGGGTTGGGTGGATGTAGCAGAGAGAGGAGGGTGAGGTCTGGTGGTTATGAGTTGTGAGTCGTCTCTCACTCTTCGTTTGTTTGTTTGTTTGTTTTCTTTCCTTCTTTCTTTCTTGATGTATTCTTGGTCCTTTTTTCTTGTGATTTTCTCGTTGTAGGATGAAGACTGCTGCTTCTTGTAGGTGCGTGTAGAAGATTATACAGACGACGTAGAGTTGTTAATTGTAGTTGATTGTAGATGGTTGTAGTTCGCTGATTCGTCGTAGAAATTGCAATATTGTATCAATATTTTGTTAAACTACTTGCAAGGCGTCGTGTGATCTCTTGACCTCTGCATCAGCATGATGATCTGGGAGACGGAGGGGGCTGGATGGAGAGAAGCGTCAGGAGCTGGTTGTGTTGTTGATTGAGAGAGATATTCTTGTTTTCAATCTTAATATTTTTTGTAGGAATTAATGTTGATTCGTAGACGAGGTTCGTATACGTTCGCTGCTACCAAATGTCATGTGGTGACAGGAGAGGTAAAGAATAGTATGGGACTATTTTTATTTGTCTTGGAAATATTAACAAGTCTCTCACACGGACGAGTATAAATCCCGGGTAGCTACCTCCCTGTCTCGCTATCTGTCTCTCTCTCTCAAATTGCCAAGCCCCTCTCCCTGTGACCTGTCTCCTCTGAGGCCTGTCTACTCCTCTGTTGCCTCTTCTGTGGCTAATCTCCGTCTGAGCTCTCTTTCCTAAATTCTGGTGTAGCAGGGGTGTGTCACGTGTGTTCCTCGTGGATGGACTAGGTCTTTGTTCACGAGAGGACTCCTGACAGCTAATTGCATCATCTCCTTACTGGCCGCTGTCGTCAGCTTTCCTCAGTGTAAGCATGTTTAGCATTGCTCGATTCTCACAGACACAACACCTCTCATCATCTGACTCCCTGCTTCTGTCTATCTATTTATCTATCTATCTATATAATATGTAGTTCTACATACTGCTCGGCCGCGCGAAAATGGCGTACCATCGACATATAATAGTCACAACATATTAATACATATCATATATACATTATAATGAACTTATAAGCTAATTAAGTGAAATACATAATATTGTAAAAGTAAATTGTATGAATATTGTATACATATATTATTCATAGTAAATAGTGATTATTCAGTAATATTACGCATATAATTGTGCAATGGTAATACTGCTAGGTTATACATTACATAGAGTTATCACTTTAGTAATGTCTAATATTTCACCTAACTTG
Organism: Coenobita brevimanus; assembly: GCF_032717465.1. NCBI lineage: Eukaryota > Metazoa > Arthropoda > Malacostraca > Decapoda > Coenobitidae > Coenobita > Coenobita brevimanus. Next base: position 5,040,661 of record NC_136985.1, on the reverse strand, counting down.
TATGATGATACTGGTAATTCAGAATTGTGCTATAATTGTATGACTTATAATATTGTACTAACATTGTGGTACTACATAATTGTAACATTTTATGAATTGTTACAAAATATTGTGTTTATGCATAATTGTGTTGGCCTTATAATTGTAGTTACATTTGTTAATGCAACTCTTACATAAGTGTCTTGGCCTTATAATTGCAGTTAAAGTTACATAAAAGTTACATCTTGTTAATGCAACTGTTTTGTCGTTACATAATTGTTACATATCGTTTGTAGGTACATAATTGTTGTTAAAGTTACATAAAAGTTACATCTTCTTAATGCAACTGTTACATAATTGGCAAAGTGTAACATAATGCAATCGTTTGTCGTTACATAATTGTTACATATCGTTTGTAGGTACATAATTGTAGTTAGTGTAACATAGTGTAACATAATGCAATCGTTTATCGTTACATAATTGTTACATATCGTTTGTAGGTACATAATTGTAGTTAAAGTTACATAAAAGTTACATCTTGTTAATGCATCCGTTACATTAATTAGTACATATTGTTTGTAGTTACATAATTGTAACAAGTGTAACATAATGTAATCGTTTGTCGTTACATATTTGTTACATATCGTTTGTAGTTACATTATTGTAATATGGAGTAACATAATTGTAATAACTGCAGTCCTAACATATGCTGCGGTCGATGATAGTGATGATGTGTCATGCCACTTGTTTGTGGAGACACAATTTGCTTTTTTGTTTGTAGTTTATGTGGTATTTTGGCATATATAGTAACATTTACACTTATTTTCATTTGTTTGTTATGTGATCTTACTTTATTTCTCTTTTTTCTTTCTTACTTTTCTTTCTTTTTTTTTCTTTCTTTTTTTTTGTATTGATTTTCTATAGTTTGTTTCTCTTTGCTTGTGTACGCTTTTTCCATTTTGTTCATGGTTGCATAATTACTGGTTAATTTCCTTGGGATACTTTTTTAAAGTTTAGTGTATATTGCACAGAGAGTATAAAATGATATTATATAGTCCCATATTTTGTTATTTTATATAAAAAAATATATATATATACACTATATACAGTATTAACTATACACACTGACTTGTTGTTCACCTGTACCTATCGTGGGTAATATGTGTGTCAGCACTGTGTGGAAATCATTGTCTTCACGATTGTGTTGAAGATGTTCACTCTTGCTAACGGCATTTGTGTTGGCCATTTTTTTTTTCTCTCTAGTTTACCTTATAACTTAATTTGTCTGTTTCCACTAGGTAGCTTTAATTAATAAAAATGTTTAATACAGTTCTTTTAATTGCTCACTGAGTAACTGTGATGGTATATTTTCTTTATTACTTTGTAGATGTAATAATGTATAGTTGTATGTATGAAACACGTATTTTATGTAGGTATAAATGGTAACACTCGTTGACAGTAAATAAATGCTATAATAATTGAATGAATATATACAGTGTAGAATATTTATTGTTGGTGATTATTTAGTGATTGAGTTACGCAGATAACTGAAGTAAGTATGTGTATTTAAGCTGTAACTATACAGCACGTTTTATATGTTTGTGCAGAAGCTTATTGTCTATCACTGTGTATTGTATAAATGAAGTAACTATGTAACTCACTAATTTTTACCGTGGTGGAAATGGTGTGAGTGGTGTTGCACGTGGTGATAGCGTTGTCCTTCGCGGGTTGATTGGCGTGTTGTCGTCTCAGCACATGGTGACGTCGGCTTCCCACACTGGTAGCTGTGGTGAGTGAATGAGTAGTGATGAGTAACTTGAGTGAAGACGGGTGAGTAAGACGAGTTGTGAATATGGACTTGGTGTTTTGCTGCGTGTATTGACCTCTTCACACCTGCGTAAGCGGTGGGGGTTGGGTGGATGTAGCAGAGAGAGGAGGGTGAGGTCTGGTGGTTATGAGTTGTGAGTCGTCTCTCACTCTTCGTTTGTTTGTTTGTTTGTTTTCTTTCCTTCTTTCTTTCTTGATGTATTCTTGGTCCTTTTTTCTTGTGATTTTCTCGTTGTAGGATGAAGACTGCTGCTTCTTGTAGGTGCGTGTAGAAGATTATACAGACGACGTAGAGTTGTTAATTGTAGTTGATTGTAGATGGTTGTAGTTCGCTGATTCGTCGTAGAAATTGCAATATTGTATCAATATTTTGTTAAACTACTTGCAAGGCGTCGTGTGATCTCTTGACCTCTGCATCAGCATGATGATCTGGGAGACGGAGGGGGCTGGATGGAGAGAAGCGTCAGGAGCTGGTTGTGTTGTTGATTGAGAGAGATATTCTTGTTTTCAATCTTAATATTTTTTGTAGGAATTAATGTTGATTCGTAGACGAGGTTCGTATACATTCGCTGCTACCAAATGTCATGTGGTGACAGGAGAGGTAAAGAATAGTATGGGACTATTTTTATTTGTCTTGGAAATATTAACAAGTCTCTCACACGGACGAGTATAAATCCCGGGTAGCTACCTCCCTGTCTCGCTATCTGTCTCTCTCGCTCAAATTGCCAAGCCCCTCTCCCTGTGACCTGTCTCCTCTGAGGCCTGTCAACTCCTCTGTTGCCTCTTCTGTGGCTAATCTCCGTCTGAGCTCTCTTTCCTAAATTCTGGTGTAGCAGGGGTGTCTCACGTGTGTTCCTCGTGGATGGACTAGGTCTTTGTTCACGAGAGGACTGCTGACAGCTAATTGCATCATCTCCTTACTGGCCGCTGTCGTCAGCTTTCCTCAGTGTAAGCATGTTTAGCATTGCTCGATTCTCACAGACACAACACCTCTCATCATCTGACTCCCTGCTTCTGTCTATCTATTTATCTATCTATCTATATAATATGTAGTTCTACATACTGCTCGGCCGCGCGAAAATGGCGTACCATCGACATATAATAGTCATAACATATTAATACATATCATATATACATTATAATGAACTTATAAGCTAATTAAGTGAAATACATAATATTGTAAAAGTAAATTGTATGAATATTGTATACATATATTATTCATAGTAAATAGTGATTATTCAGTAATATTACGCATATAATTGTGCAATGGTAATACTGCTAGGTTATACATTACATAGAGTTATCACTTTAGTAATGTCTAATATTTCACCTAACTTGTATGATGATACTGGTAATACAGAATTGTGCTATAATTGTATGACTTATAATATTGTACTAACATTGTGGTACTACATAATTGTAACATTTTATGAACTGTTACAAAATATTGTGTTTATGCATAATTGTGTTGGCCTTATAATTGTAGTTACATTTGTTAATGAAACTCTTACATAAGTGTCTTGGCCTTATAATTGTAGTTAAAGTTACATAAAAGTTACATCTTGTTAATGCAACTGTTTTGTCGTTACATAATTGTTACATATCGTTTGTAGGTACATAATTGTAGTTAAAGTTACATAAAAGTTACATCTTGTTAATGCAACTATTACATAATTGGCAAAGTGTAACATAATGCAATCGTTTGTCGTTACATAATAGTTACATATCGTTTGTAGGTACATAATTGTAGTTAGTGTAACATAATGCAATCGTTTGTCGTTACATAATTGTTACATATCGTTTGTAGGTACATAATTGTAGTTAAAGTTACATAAAAGTTACATCTTGTTAATGCAACTGTTACATTAATTGGTACATATTGTTTGTAGTTACATAATTGTAACAAGTGTAACATAATGTAATCGTTTGTCGTTACATAATTGTTACATATCGTTTGTAGTTACATTATTGTAATATGGAGTAACATAATTGTAATAACTGCAGTCCTAACATATGCTGCGGTCGATGATAGTGATGATGTGTCATGCCACTTGTTTGTGGAGACACAATTTGCTTTTTTGTTTGTAGTTTATGTGGTATTTTGGCATTTATAGTAACATTTACACTTATTTTCATTTGTTTGTTATGTGATCTTACTTTATTTCTCTTTTTTCTTTCTTACTTTTCTTTCTTTTTTTTTCTTTTTTTTTTTGTATTGATTTTCTATAGTTTGTTTCTCTTTGCTTGTGTACGCTTTTTCCATTTTGTTCATGGTTGCATAATTACTGGTTAATTTCCTTGGGATACTTTTTTAAAGTTTAGTGTATATTGCACAGAGAGTATAAAATGATATTATATAGTCCCATATTTTGTTATTTTATATAAAAAAAAATATATATATACACTATATACAGTATTAACTATACACACTGACTTGTTGTTCACCTGTACCTATCGTGGGTAATATGTGTGTCAGCACTGTGTGGAAATCATTGTCTTCACGATTGTGTTGAAGATGTTCACTCTTGCTAACGGCATTTGTGTTGGCCATTTTTTTTTTTTTCTAGTTTACCTTATAACTTAATTTGTCTGTTTCCACTAGGTAGCTTTAATTAATAAATGTTTAATACAGTTCTTTTAATTGCTCACTGAGTAACTGTGATGGTATATTTTCTTTATTACTTTGTAGATGTAATAATGTATAGTTGTATGTATGAAACACGTATTTTATGTAGGTATAAATGGTAACACTCGTTGACAGTAAATAAATGTTATAATAATTGAATGAATATATACAGTGTAGAATATTTATTGTTGGTGATTATTTAGTGATTGAGTTACGCAGATAACTGAAGTAAGTATGTGTATTTAAGCTGTAACTATACAGCACGTTTTATATGTTTGTGCAGAAGCTTATTGTCTATCACTGTGTATTGTATAAATGAAGTAACTATGTAACTCACTAATTTTTACCGTGGTGGAAATGGTGTGAGTGGTGTTGCACGTGGTGATAGCGTTGTCCTTCACGGGTTGATTGGCGTGTTGTCGTCTCAGCACATGGTGACGTCGGCTTCCCACACTGGTAGCTGTGGTGAGTGAATGAGTAGTGATGAGTAACTTGAGTGAAGACGGGTGAGTAAGACGAGTTGTGAATATGGACTTGGTGTTTTGCTGCGTGTATTGACCTCTTCACACCTGCGTAAGCGGTGGGGGTTGGGTGGATGTAGCAGAGAGAGGAGGGTGAGGTCTGGTGGTTATGAGTTGTGAGTCGTCTCTCACTCTTCGTTTGTTTGTTTGTTTGTTTTCTTTCCTTCTTTCTTTCTTGATGTATTCTTGGTCCTTTTTTCTTGTGATTTTCTCGTTGTAGGATGAAGACTGCTGCTTCTTGTAGGTGCGTGTAGAAGATTATACAGACGACGTAGAGTTGTTAATTGTAGTTGATTGTAGATGGTTGTAGTTCGCTGATTCGTCGTAGAAATTGCAATATTGTATCAATATTTTGTTAAACTACTTGCAAGGCGTCGTGTGATCTCTTGACCTCTGCATCAGCATGATGATCTGGGAGACGGAGGGGGCTGGATGGAGAGAAGCGTCAGGAGCTGGTTGTGTTGTTGATTGAGAGAGATATTCTTGTTTTCAATCTTAATATTTTTTGTAGGAATTAATGTTGATTCGTAGACGAGGTTCGTATACGTTCGCTGCTACCAAATGTCATGTGGTGACAGGAGAGGTAAAGAATAGTATGGGACTATTTTTATTTGTCTTGGAAATATTAACAAGTCTCTCACACGGACGAGTATAAATCCCGGGTAGCTACCTCCCTGTCTCGCTATCTGTCTCTCTCGCTCAAATTGCCAAGCCCCTCTCCCTGTGACCTGTCTCCTCTGAGGCCTGTCAACTCCTCTGTTGCCTCTTCTGTGGCTAATCTCCGTCTGAGCTCTCTTTCCTAAATTCTGGTGTAGCAGGGGTGTGTCACGTGTGTTCCTCGTGGATGGACTAGGTCTTTGTTCACGAGAGGACTGCTGACAGCTAATTGCATCATCTCCTTACTGGCCGCTGTCGTCAGCTTTCCTCAGTGTAAGCATGTTTAGCATTGCTCGATTCTCACAGACACAACACCTCTCATCATCTGACTCCCTGCTTCTGTCTATCTATTTATCTATCTATCTATATAATATGTAGTTCTACATACTGCTCGGCCGCGCGAAAATGGCGTACCATCGACATATAATAGTCATAACATATTAATACATATCATATATACATTATAATGAACTTATAAGCTAATTAAGTGAAATACATAATATTGTAAAAGTAAATTGTATGAATATTGTATACATATATTATTCATAGTAAATAGTGATTATTCAGTAATATTACGCATATAATTGTGCAATGGTAATACTGCTAGGTTATACATTACATAGAGTTATCACTTTAGTAATGTCTAATATTTCACCTAACTTGTATGATGATACTGGTAATACAGAATTGTGCTATAATTGTATGACTTATAATATTGTACTAACATTGTGGTACTACATAATTGTAACATTTTATGAATTGTTACAAAATATTGTGTTTATGCATAATTGTGTTGGCCTTATAATTGTAGTTACATTTGTTAATGAAACTCTTACATAAGTGTCTTGGCCTTATAATTGTAGTTAAAGTTACATAAAAGTTACATCTTGTTAATGCAACTGTTTTGTCGTTACATAATTGTTACATATCGTTTGTAGGTACATAATTGTTGTTAAAGTTACATAAAAGTTACATCTTGTTAATGCAACTATTACATAATTGGCAAAGTGTAACATAATGCAATCGTTTGTCGTTACATAATAGTTACATATCGTTTGTAGGTACATAATTGTAGTTAGTGTAACATAGTGTAACATAATGCAATCGTTTGTCGTTACATAATTGTTACATATCGTTTGTAGGTACATAATTGTAGTTAAAGTTACATAAAAGTTACATCTTGTTAATGCAACTGTTACATTAATTGGTACATATTGTTTGTAGTTACATAATTGTAACAAGTGTAACATAATGTAATCGTTTGTCGTTACATAATTGTTACATATCGTTTGTAGTTACATTATTGTAATATGGAGTAACATAATTGTAATAACTGCAGTCCTAACATATGCTGCGGTCGATGATAGTGATGATGTGTCATGCCACTTGTTTGTGGAGACACAATTTGCTTTTTTGTTTGTAGTTTATGTGGTATTTTGGCATATATAGTAACATTTACACTTATTTTCATTTGTTTATGTGATCTTACTTTATTTCTCTTTTTTCTTTCTTACTTTTCTTTCTTTCTTTCTTTTTCTTTTTTTTTTTTTTGTGTTGATTTTCTATAGTTTGTTTCTCTTTGCTTCTGTACGCTTTTTCCATTTTGTTCATGGTTGCATAATTACTGGTTAATTTCCTTGGGATACTTTTTTAAAGTTTAGTGTATATTGCACAGAGAGTATAAAATGATATTATATAGTCCCATATTTTGTTATTTTATATAAAAAAATATATATATACACTATATACAGTATTAACTATACACACTGACTTGTTGTTCACCTGTACCTATCGTGGGTAATATGTGTGTCAGCACTGTGTGGAAATCATTGTCTTCACGATTGTGTTGAAGATGTTCACTCTTGCTAACGGCATTTGTGTTGGCCATTTTTTTTTTTCTCTCTAGTTTACCTTGTAACTTAATTTGTCTGTTTCCACTAGGTAGCTTTAATTAATAAAAATGTTTAATACAGTTCTTTTAATTGCTCACTGAGTAACTGTGATGGTATATTTTCTTTATTACTTTGTAGATGTAATAATGTATAGTTGTATGTATGAAACACGTATTTTATGTAGGTATAAATGGTAACACTCGTTGACAGTAAATAAATGTTATAATAAATGAATGAATATATACAGTGTAGAATATTTATTGTTGGTGATTATTTAGTGATTGAGTTACGCAGATAACTGAAGTAAGAATGTGTATTTAAGCTGTAACTATACAGCACGTTTTATATGTTTGTGCAGAAGCTTATTGTCTATCACTGTGTATTGTATAAATGAAGTAACTATGTAACTCACTAATTTTTACCGTGGTGGAAATGGTGTGAGTGGTGTTGCACGTGGTGATAGCGTTGTCCTTCGCGGGTTCATTGGCATGTTGTCGTCTCAGCACATGGTGACGTCGGCTTCCCACACTGGTAACTGTGGTGAGTGAATGAGTAGCGATGAGTAACTTGAGTGAAGACGGGTGAGTAAGACGAGTCGTGAATATGGACTTGGTGTTTTGCTGCGTGTATTGACCTCTTCACACCTGCGTAAGCGGTGGGGGTTGGGTGGATGTAGCAGAGAGAGGAGGGTGAGGTCTGGTGGTTATGAGTTGTGAGTCGTCTCTCACTCTTTGTTTGTTTGTTTGTTTGTTTGTTTTCTTTCTTTTTTCTTGATGTATTCTTGGTCCTTTTTTCTTGTGATTTTCTCGTGTTAGGATGAAGACTGCCACTTCTTGTAGGTGCGTGTAGAAGATTATACAGACGACGTAGAGTTGTTAATTGTAGTTGATTGTAGATGGTTGTAGTTCGCTGATTCGTCGTAGAAATTGCAATATTGTATCAATATTTTGTTAAACTACTTGCAAGGCGTCGTGTGATCTCTTGACCTCTGCATCAGCATGATGATCTGGGAGACGGAGGGGGCTGGATGGAGAGAAGCGTCAGGAGCTGGTTGTGTTGTTGATTGAGAGAGATATTCTTGTTTTCAATCTTAATATTTTTTGTAGGAATTAATGTTGATTCGTAGACGAGGTTCGTATACGTTCGCTGCTACCAAATGTCATGTGGCGACAGGAGAGGTAAAGAATAGTATGGAACTATTTTTATTTGTCTTGGAAATATTAACAAGTCTCTCACACGGACGAGTATAAATCCCGGGTAGCTACCTCCCTGTCTCGCTATCTGTCTCTCTCTCTCAAATTGCCAAGCCCCTCTCCCTGTGACCTGTCTCCTCTGAGGCCTGTCTACTCCTCTGTTGCCTCTTCTGTGGCTAATCTCCGTCTGAGCTCTCTTTCCTAAATTCTGGTGTAGCAGGGGTGTGTCACGTGTGTTCCTCGTGGATGGACTAGGTCTTTGTTCACGAGAGGACTGCTGACAGCTAATTGCATCATCTCCTTACTGGCCGCTGTCGTCAGCTTTCCTCAGTGTAAGCATGTTTAGCATTGCTCGATTCTCACAGACACAACACCTCTCAACATCTGACTCCCTGCTTCTGTCTATCTATTTATCTATCTATCTATATAATATGTAGTTCTACATACTGCTCGGCCGCGAAAATGGCGTACCATCGACATATAATAGTCATAACATATTAATACATATCATATATACATTATAATGAACTTATAAGCTAATTAAGTGAAATACATAATATTGTAAAAGTAAATTGTATGAATATTGTATACATATATTATTCATAGTAAATAGTGATTATTCAGTAATATTACGCATATAATTGTGCAATGGTAATACTGCTAGGTTATACATTACATAGAGTTATCACTTTAGTAATGTCTAATATTTCACCTAACTTGTATGATGATACTGGTAATACAGAATTGTGCTATAATTGTATGACTTATAATATTGTACTAACATTGTGGTACTACATAATTGTAACATTTTATGAATTGTTACAAAATATTGTGTTTATGCATAATTGTGTTGGCCTTATAATTGTAGTTACATTTGTTAATGCAACTCTTACATAAGTGTCTTGGCCTTATAATTGTAGTTAAAGTTACATAAAAGTTACATCTTGTTAATGCAACTGTTTTGTCGTTACATAATTGTTACATATCGTTTGTAGGTAGATAATTGTTGTTAAAGTTACATAAAAGTTACATCTTGTTAATGCAACTGTTACATAATTGGCAAAGTGTAACATAATACAATCGTTTGTCGTTACATAATTGTTACATATCGTTTGTAGGTACATAATTGTAGTTAGTGTAACATAGTGTAACATAATGCAATCGTTTATCGTTACATAATTGTTACATATCGTTTGTAGGTACATAATTGTAGTTAAAGTTACATAAAAGTTACATCTTGTTAATGCAACCGTTACATTAATTCGTACATATTGTTTGTAGTTACATAATTGTAACAAGTGTAACATAATGTAATCGTTTGTCGTTACATAATTGTTACATATCGTTTGTAGTTACATTATTGTAATATGGAGTAACATAATTGTAATAACTGCAGTCCTAACATATTCTGCGGTCGATGATAGTGATGATGTGTCATGCCACTTGTTTGTGGAGATACAATTTGCTTTTTTGTTTGCAGTTTATGTGGTATTTTGGCATATATAGTAACATTTACACTTATTTTCATTTGTTTGTTATGTGATCTTACTTTATTTCTCTTTTTTCTTTCTTACTTTTCTTTCTTTCTTTCTTTTTCTTTTTTTTTTTTTTTTTTTTGATTTTCTATAGTTTGTTTCTCTTTGCTTCTGTACGCTTTTTCCATTTTGTTCATGGTTGCATAATTACTGGTTAATTTCCTTGGGATACTTTTTTAAAGTTTAGTGTATATTGAACAGAGAGTATAAAATGATATTATATAGTCCCATATTTTGTTATTTTATATAAAAAATATATATATATACACTATATACAGTATTAACTATACACACTGACTTGTTGTTCACCTGTACCTATCGTGGGTAATATGTGTGTCAGCACTGTGTGGAAATCATTGTCTTCACGATTGTGTTGAAGATGTTCACTCTTGCTAACGGCATTTGTGTTGGCCATTTTTTTTTTTTTTCTCTCTAGTTTACCTTATAACTTAATTTGTCTGTTTCCACTAGGTAGCTTTAATTAATAAAAATGTTTAATACAGTTCTTTTAATTGCTCACTGAGTAACTGTGATGGTATATTTTCTTTATTACTTTGTAGATGTAATAATGTATAGTTGTATGTATGAAACACGTATTTTATGTAGGTATAAATGGTAACACTCGTTGACAGTAAATAAATGTTATAATAATTGAATGAATATATACAGTGTAGAATATTTATTGTTGGTGATTATTTAGTGATTGAGTTACGCAGATAACTGAAGTAAGTATGTGTATTTAAGCTGTAACTATACAGCACGTTTTATATGTTTGTGCAGAAGCTTATTGTCTATCACTGTGTATTGTATAAATGAAGTAACTATGTAACTCACTAATTTTTACCGTGGTGGAAATGGTGTGAGTGGTGTTGCACGTGGTGATAGCGTTGTCCTTCGCGGGTTGATTGGCGTGTTGTCGTCTCAGCACATGGTGACGTCGGCTTCCCACACTGGTAGCTGTGGTGAGTGAATGAGTAGTGATGAGTAACTTGAGTGAAGACGGGTGAGTAAGACGAGTTGTGAATATGGACTTGGTGTTTTGCTGCGTGTATTGACCTCTTCACACCTGCGTAAGCGGTGGGGGTTGGGTGGATGTAGCAGAGAGAGGAGGGTGAGGTCTGGTGGTTATGAGTTGTGAGTCGTCTCTCACTCTTCGTTTGTTTGTTTGTTTGTTTTCTTTCCTTCTTTCTTTCTTGATGTATTCTTGGTCCTTTTTTCTTGTGATTTTCTCGTTGTAGGATGAAGACTGCTGCTTCTTGTAGGTGCGTGTAGAAGATTATACAGACGACGTAGAGTTGTTAATTGTAGTTGATTGTAGATGGTTGTAGTTCGCTGATTCGTCGTAGAAATTGCAATATTGTATCAATATTTTGTTAAACTACTTGCAAGGCGTCGTGTGATCTCTTGACCTCTGCATCAGCATGATGATCTGGGAGACGGAGGGGGCTGGATGGAGAGAAGCGTCAGGAGCTGGTTGTGTTGTTGATTGAGAGAGATATTCTTGTTTTCAATCTTAATATTTTTTGTAGGAATTAATGTTGATTCGTAGACGAGGTTCGTATACGTTCGCTGCTACCAAATGTCATGTGGTGACAGGAGAGGTAAAGAATAGTATGGGACTATTTTTATTTGTCTTGGAAATATTAACAAGTCTCTCACACGGACGAGTATAAATCCCGGGTAGCTACCTCCCTGTCTCGCTATCTGTCTCTCTCTCTCAAATTGCCAAGCCCCTCTCCCTGTGACCTGTCTCCTCTGAGGCCTGTCTACTCCTCTGTTGCCTCTTCTGTGGCTAATCTCCGTCTGAGCTCTCTTTCCTAAATTCTGGTGTAGCAGGGGTGTGTCACGTGTGTTCCTCGTGGATGGACTAGGTCTTTGTTCACGAGAGGACTGCTGACAGCTAATTGCATCATCTCCTTACTGGCCGCTGTCGTCAGCTTTCCTCAGTGTAAGCATGTTTAGCATTGCTCGATTCTCACAGACACAACACCTCTCATCATCTGACTCCCTGCTTCTGTCTATCTATTTATCTATCTATCTATATAATATGTAGTTCTACATACTGCTCGGCCGCGCGAAAATGGCGTACCATCGACATATAATAGTCATAACATATTAATACATATCATATATACATTATAATGAACTTATAAGCTAATTAAGTGAAATACATAATATTGTAAAAGTAAATTGTATGAATATTGTATACATATATTATTCATAGTAAATAGTGATTATTCAGTAATATTACGCATATAATTGTGCAATGGTAATACTGCTAGGTTATACATTACATAGAGTTATCACTTTAGTAATGTCTAATATTTCACCTAACTTGTATGATGATACTGGTAATACAGAATTGTGCTATAATTGTATGACTTATAATATTGTACTAACATTGTGGTACTACATAATTGTAACATTTTATGAATTGTTACAAAATATTGTGTTTATGCATAATTGTGTTGGCCTTATAATTGTAGTTACATTTGTTAATGCAACTCTTACATAAGTGTCTTGGCCTTATAATTGTAGTTAAAGTTACATAAAAGTTACATCTTGTTAATGCAACTGTTTTGTCGTTACATAATTGTTACATATCGTTTGTAGGTACATAATTGTTGTTAAAGTTACATAAAAGTTACATCTTGTTAATGCAACTGTTACATAATTGGCAAAGTGTAACATAATGCAATCGTTTGTCGTTACATAATTGTTACATATCGTTTGTAGGTACATAATTGTAGTTAGTGTAACATAGTGTAACATAATGCAATCTACATAATTGTTACATATCGTTTGTAGGTACATAATTGTAGTTAAAGTTACATAAAAGTTACATCTTGTTAATGCAACTGTTACATTAATTGGTACATATTGTTTGTAGTTACATAATTGTAACAAGTGTAACATAATGTAATCGTTTGTCGTTACATAATTGTTACATATCGTTTGTAGTTACATTATTGTAATATGGAGTAACATAATTGTAATAACTGCAGTCCTAACATATGCTGCGGTCGATGATAGTGATGATGTGTCATGCCACTTGTTTGTGGAGACACAATTTGCTTTTTTGTTTGTAGTTTATGTGGTATTTTGGCATATATAGTAACATTTACACTTATTTTCATTTGTTTGTTATGTGATCTTACTTTATTTCTCTTTTTCTTTCTTACTTTTCTTTCTTTCTTTTTTTTTTTTTTTTGTATTTATTTCCTATATTTTGTTTCTCTTTGATTGTTTACACTTTTTTCCATTTTGTTCATGGTTTGCATAATTACTGGTTAATTTCCTTGGGATACTTTTTTAAAGTTTAGTGTATATTGCACAGAGAGTATAAAATGATATTATATAGTCCCATATTTTGTTATTTTATATAAAAAAAATATATATATACACTATATACAGTATTAACTATACACACTGACTTGTTGTTCACCTGTACCTATCGTGGGTAATATGTGTGTCAGCACTGTGTGGAAATCATTGTCTTCACGATTGTGTTGAAGATGTTCACTCTTGCTAACGGCATTTGTGTTGGCCATTTTTTTTTTTTTCTCTCTAGTTTACCTTGTAACTTAATTTGTCTGTTTCCACTAGGTAGCTTTAATTAATAAATGTTTAATACAGTTCTTTTAATTGCTCACTGAGTAACTGTGATGGTATATTTTCTTTATTACTTTGTAGATGTAATAATGTATAGTTGTATGTATGAAACACGTATTTTATGTAGGTATAAATGGTAACACTCGTTGACAGTAAATAAATGTTATAATAAATGAATGAATATATACAGTGTAGAATATTTATTGTGGGGTGATTATTTAGTGATTGAGTTACGCAGATAACTGAAGTAAGAATGTGTATTTAAGCTGTAACTATACAGCACGTTTTATATGTTTGTGCAGAAGCTTATTGTCTATCACTGTGTATTGTATAAATGAAGTAACTATGTAACTCACTAATTTTTACCGTGGTGGAAATGGTGTGAGTGGTGTTGCACGTGGTGATAGCGTTGTCCTTCGCGGGTTGATTGGCGTGTTGTCGTCTCAGCACATGGTGACGTCGGCTTCCCACACTGGTAGCTGTGGTGAGTGAATGAGTAGTGATGAGTAACTTGAGTGAAGACGGGTGAGTAAGACGAGTTGTGAATATGGACTTGGTGTTTTGCTGCGTGTATTGACCTCTTCACACCTGCGTAAGCGGTGGGGGTTGGGTGGATGTAGCAGAGAGAGGAGGGTGAGGTCTGGTGGTTATGAGTTGTGAGTCGTCTCTCACTCTTCGTTTGTTTGTTTGTTTGTTTGTTTTCATTCTTTCTTTCTTGATGTATTCTTGGTCCTTTTTTCTTGTGATTTTCTCGTTGTAGGATGAAGACTGCTGCTTCTTGTAGGTGCGTGTAGAAGATTATACAGACGACGTAGAGTTGTTAATTGTAGTTGATTGTAGATGGTTGTAGTTCGCTGATTCGTCGTAGAAATTGCAATATTGTATCAATATTTTGTTAAACTACTTGCAAGGCGTCGTGTGATCTCTTGACCTCTGCATCAGCATGATGATCTGGGGAGACGGAGGGGCTGGATGGAGAGAAGCGTCAGGAGCTGGTTGTGTTGTTGATTGAGAGAGATATTCTTGTTTTCAATCTTAATATTTTTTGTAGGAATTAATGTTGATTCGTAGACGAGGTTCGTATACGTTCGCTGCTACCAAATGTCATGTGGTGACAGGAGAGGTAAAGAATAGTATGGGACTATTTTTATTTGTCTTGGAAATATTAACAAGTCTCTCACACGGACGAGTATAAATCCCGGGTAGCTACCTCCCTGTCTCGCTATCTGTCTCTCTCTCTCAAATTGCCAAGCCCCTCTCCCTGTGACCTGTCTCCTCTGAGGCCTGTCTACTCCTCTGTTGCCTCTTCTGTGGCTAATCTCCGTCTGAGCTCTCTTTCCTAAATTCTGGTGTAGCAGGGGTGTGTCACGTGTGTTCCTCGTGGATGGACTAGGTCTTTGTTCACGAGAGGACTGCTGACAGCTAATTGCATCATCTCCTTACTGGCCGCTGTCGTCAGCTTTCCTCAGTGTAAGCATGTTTAGCATTGCTCGATTCTCACAGACACAACACCTCTCATCATCTGACTCCCTGCTTCTGTCTATCTATTTATCTATCTATCTATATAATATGTAGTTCTACATACTGCTCGGCCGCCTTGAAAATGGCGTACCATCGACATATAATAGTCATAACATATTAATACATATCATATATACATTATAATGAACTTATAAGCTAATTAAGTGAAATACATAATATTGTAAAAGTAAATTGTATGAATATTGTATACATATATTATTCATAGTAAATAGTGATTATTCAGTAATATTACGCATATAATTGTGCAATGGTAATACTGCTAGGTTATACATTACATAGAGTTATCACTTTAGTAATGTCTAATATTTCACCTAACTTGTATGATGATACTGGTAATACAGAATTGTGCTATAATTGTATGACTTATAATATTGTACTAACATTGTGGTACTACATAATTGTAACATTTTATGAATTGTTACAAAATATTGTGTTTATGCATAATTGTGTTGGCCTTATAATTGTAGTTACATTTGTTAATGCAACTCTTACATAAGTGTCTTGGCCTTATAATTGTAGTTAAAGTTACATAAAAGTTACATCTTGTTAATGCAACTGTTTTGTCGTTACATAATTGTTACATATCGTTTGTAGGTACATAATTGTGGTTAAAGTTACATAAAAGTTACATCTTGTTAATGCAACTGTTACATAATTGTGAGTGCAACATAATGCAATCGTTTTGTCGTTACATGTCCGTTACATATCGTTTGTAGGTACATAATTGTAGTTAGTGTAACATAATGCAATCGTTTGTCGTTACATAATTGTTACATATCGTTGTAGGTACATAATTGTAGTTAGTGTAACATAATGCAATCGTTTGTCGTTACATAATTAGTACATATCGTTTGTAGGTACATAATTGTAGTTAAAGTTACATAAAAGTTACATCTTGTTAATGCAACTGTTACCATTAATTGGTACATATTGTTTTGTAGTTACATAATTGTAACTAAGTGTAACATAATGTAATCGTTTTGTCATTACATAATTGTTACATATCGTTTTTTGTAGTTACATTATTGTAATATGGAGTAACATAATTGTAATAACTGCAGTCCTAACATATGCTGCGGTCGATGATAGTGATGATGTGTCATGCCACTTGTTTGTGGAGACACAATTTGCTTTTTGTTTTGTAGTTTATGTGGTATTTTGGCATATATAGTAACATTTACACTTATTTTCATTTGTTTGTTATGTGATCTTACTTTATTTCTCTTTTTCTTTCTTACTTTTCTTTCTTTCTTTCTTTTTCTTTTTTTTTTGTTATTGATTTTCTATAGTTTGTTTCTCTTTACTTGTGTACGCTTTTTCCATTTTGTTCATGGTTGCATAATTACTGGTTAATTTCCTTGGGATACTTTTTTAAAGTTTAGTGTATATTACAGAGAGTATAAAATGATATTATATAGTCCCATATTTTGTTATTTTATATAAAAAAAAAATATATATATACACTATATACAGTATTAACTATATACACTGACTTGTTGTTCACCTGTACCTATCGTACAGGTAATATGTGTGTCAGCACTGTGTGGAAATCATTCTCTTCCACGATTGTGTTGAAGATGTTCACTCTAGCTTACGGCATTTGTGATGGCCATTTTTTTTTTTCTCTCTAGTTTACCTTGTAACTTAATTTGTCTGTTTCCACTAGGTAGCTTTAATTAATAAAAAATGTTTAATACAGTTCTTTTAATTGCTCACTGAGTAACTGTGATGGTATATTTTCTTTATTACTTTGTAGATGTAATAATGTATAGTTGTATGTATGAAACACGTATTTTATGCAGGTATAAATGGTAACACTCGTTGACAGTAAATAAATGTTATAATAAATGAATGAATATATACAGTGTAGAATATTTATTGTTGGTGATTAATTAGATATTGAGTTACGCAGATAACTGAAGTAAGTATGTGTATTTAAGCTGTAACTATGACAGCACGTTTTACTATGTTTGTGCAGAAGCTTATTGTCTATCACTGTGTATTGTATAAATGAAGTAACCCTATATGTAACTCACTAATTTTTACCGTGGTGGAAATGGTGTGAGTGGTGTTGCACGTGGTGATAGCGTTGTCCTTCGCGGGTTGATTGGCGTGTTGTCGTCTCAGCACATGGTGACGTCGGCTTCCCACACTGGTAACTGTGGTGAGTGAATGAGTAGCGATGATTAACTTGAGTGAAGACGGGTGAGTAAGACGAGTCGTGAATATGGACTTGGTGTTTTGCTGCGTGTATTGACCTCTTCACACCTGCGTAAGCGGTGGGGGTTGGGTGGATGTAGCAGAGAGAGGAGGGTGAGGTCTGGTGGTTATGAGTTGTGAGTCGTCTCTCACTCTTTGTTTGTTTGTTTGTTTGTTTGTTTTCTTTCTTTTTTCTTGATGTATTCTTGGTCCTTTTTTCTTGTGATTTTCTCGTGTTAGGATGAAGACTGCCACTTCTTGTAGGTGCGTGTAGAAGATTATACAGACGACGTAGAGTTGTTAATTGTAGTTGATTGTAGATGGTTGTAGTTAAGCTGATTAAGTCGTAGAAATTGCAATATTGTATCAATATTTTGTTAAACTACTTGCAAGGCGTCGTGTGATCTCTTGACCTCTGCATCAGCATGATGATCTGGGAGACGGAGGGGGCTTGGATGGAGAGAAGCGTCAGGAGCTGGTTGTGTTGTTGGATTGAGAGAGATATTCTTGTTTTCAATCTTAATATTTTTTGTAGGAATTTAATGTTGATTCGTAGACGAGGTTCGTATACGTTAAGCTGCTACCAAATGTCATAAAGACTTTGTAATTACTTGTAGAGAAGTATATTTTAGACTTGTGGTCGAGCGGCTTTTATATGTGGCGACAGGAGAGGTAAAGAATAGTATGGAACTATTTTTATTTGTCTTGACAATATTAACAAGTCTCTCACACGGAACCAGTATAAATCCCGGGTAGCTACCTCCCTGTCTCAAGCTATCTGTCTCTCTCTCTCAAATTGCCAAGCCCCTCTCCCTGTGACCTGTCTCCTCTGAGGCCTGTCTACTCCTCTGTTGCCTCTTCTGTGGCCCTGATCTCCGTCTGAGCTCTCTTTCCTAAATTCTGGTGTAGCAGGGGTGTGTCACGTGTGTTCCTCGTGGATGGACTAGGTCTTTGTTCACTAGAGGACTGCTGACAGCTAATTGCATCATCTCCTTACTGGCCGCTGTCGTCAGCTTTCCTCAGTGTTAAGAGTGTGTAAGCATGTTTAGCATTGCTCGATTCTCACAGACACAACACCTTCTCATCATCTGACTCACTGCTTCTGTCTATCTATTTATCTATCTATCTATATAATATGTAGTTCTACATACTGCTCGGCAGCCTTGAAAATGGCGTACCATCGACATATAATAGTTCATAACATATTAATACATATCATATATACATTATAATGAACTTATAAGCTAATTAAGTGAAATACATAATATTGTAAAAGTAACATAATTGTATGAATAATTGTATACATATATTATTCATAGTAAATAGTGATTATTCAGTAATATTATAGCATATAATTGTGCAATGAAGTAATAATGCTAGGTTATACATTACATATTTGAGTTATCACTTTAGTAATGTCTAATATTTCACCTAACTTGTATGATGATACTGGTAATACAGAATTGTGCTATAATTGTATGACTTATAATATTGTACTAACATTGTGGTACTACATAATTGTAACATTTTATGAATTGTTACAAAATATTGTGGTTTATGCATAACTGTGTTGGCCTTATAATTGTAGTTACATTTGTTAATGCAACTCTTACATAAGTGTCTTGGCCTTATAATTGTAGTTAAAGTTACATAAAAGTTACATCTTGTTAATGCAACTGTTTTGTCGTTACATAATTGTTACATATCGTTTGTAGGTACATAA